>NW_020214295.1:0-1432 GCF_003070985.1 Temnothorax curvispinosus
TTATTAGTGATTGGTGATTTATACATAAATTAAATTTTTCTTTGTTTTTAGATGAGAACCACGGAAGAGCATTTCGGAATAATCCTCGATTATAGCGAGCAACATAGCGAGCTCATAACGAATAAATTTGTCGGAGCCAGGGGCAAAGAAAATTTGCACCGACAGTGGCAAGAGTTGGTGGACGTTTTGAATGCCCTGCAGACTGAGACGAGGACAGTAAAACAATGGAAACAGGTGTGTAAACAATTATAATAAATTATAATTATTCATAGATTTTTTAACATTTGAGGCTCAATAATATTCATAATTCTATACAATAATAATATTCAAAGATAATATATGTATGTGTATATATATATATATAAATGAAGTATGCACGATTTTATATAAACAATAGCTTTATTTAGTACATAATCTAAAAAGATATATAAATTGACAATTTTGTTAGCTGCATAGTAACCGCAGCGAGCATTCATTGAATATATGGATTTTACAGGTTGTCGCAGACTGGAAATGCCGGGTAAAGAAGCAGTATGCTGAATTAAAGAAAGACTTCACAGCTGGAGGTGGGGCTCCGGTGATGGAAAACCTCACAGATCAGGAGATGCGCCTCCTAAAT
Source organism: Temnothorax curvispinosus (assembly GCF_003070985.1). Taxonomy (NCBI): domain Eukaryota; kingdom Metazoa; phylum Arthropoda; class Insecta; order Hymenoptera; family Formicidae; genus Temnothorax; species Temnothorax curvispinosus. Next base: position 620 of record NW_020214295.1, read on the forward strand.
ATAATGGGCATGACTGCAGCAGATGGGGACGAAGGGCTACAGGAATACGGCTTGGAATTTGAAGTATGTTCGTAAAGAAATACTTATTTTTTACTTTTTCACCTACTATAATTTGATAAACATTCACTTTCTTTCTCTGTACGTACGTCTGTCTGTCTTCCTTTCTCTCTACTTTTCCTTCTATAATTTCAATACTTATTTATTTTAATTCAAGTAAACAATAGATGTTTTTTAGTAAATTTGTGGTATGTGTTGTCGACATCACAACTTTTATAGTTGAAACCGCTCGACTTCTTGTTCCTTTTTTGTTCCTTTTTTCTTTTTTTCTTTTTGTTCCTTTTTGCAGTATACATTCATTACTGACAAATCTTATCCGTTAAATCTTCAAACAGTAATTGTTCATGTTCTACAAACCTTGATATGTATTGTCGACGTTGCAAATTTTTACTTGATTCGGCACAACCTCGATTAATGATGTATGTGTATTTATAAGTATTATTCATTGTCAGTTAATTACTAAAGATTTCGTAGTGCACCATTTTTCATAAAGTAAAGTATATTGTAAAACTAAACAATGTACTTTTACGTTTCTCACGACTTCAATTTTTCAGAAGTCGAGCGGCCCTAACTAAAATTTGTAATGTCGACAATACATATCAACGTTTTGAACATGAACAATTATTGTTGAAAGATTTAACAGCCTAGTAATTGCCATGAATGAAGGTATATTGCGAAACTGAATAATGTATTATACATGTTTAATGAATTAAATTTTTCAGAAGTTGGGTGATGTCAATTATAAATGTTGTGATA
>NW_020214296.1:0-13581 GCF_003070985.1 Temnothorax curvispinosus
CACACACACACACACACACACACACACACACACACACACACACACACTCGAAACTCCCTTCCTTCCTCTGCCACCCAAAACTCACAGGGTTTTGTGATAGCTCTATACATCACATCCGAATTTCTATGCACCGTGTCCTGGCTCGATTTTCAAGATGGTCCCCCAATACACCACAAACTTTTTAATAGCTTTTTCGTATTCAGGTGATCGAAATCTACGAAAGACATTATTTCTCTTACTTACACCTTTTTGGACAGAAATCAGCCTTTTTTAGACATCCTCCTTTGATAAAATTTAATTCCATTTAAAACGCGCGACTTGTCGCGCGTGCGAGTTGACTGTGATCCATTCGTCGTTATTAATAGCAGGTTGGCGATGAACAATTTTTCGCCTTAAAATAATGATCGACTATTCGCTAACAACGCTTCGTTGCGGTAAGTTTGCGAAACTTGTTAGCGCGCTTCCATTTATCGCGTAAAGCTGCTCAAACAATAATGGGTGGCGCGAGAGTCATGGAACGCGTCATAACATTTCGTAATTATTCTTGGAAATTAATGATATGCACTTTACTGGGAGTTCTTATAATGTAAACTATTAATTTGTGGCGAGAGAACTTTGTCATAGTTTTAATCAGTATAATATAATACTAAATTCTCCACATGAGGATGCGTGCGTGCGTGCGTGCGCTCGCGACTGTAACGTGCACTATTGATATAAATATGTATTTTTTAAAAGGTAAGGTTTTAAATAAATGCCATGCATGCAATAGAGATATAAGATATAGCATAATTATTTATTTTAATTGTAAGGATAATTATATATAAATTATATATAACAAATATATATATATATATATAAATTATATACAAAATAAAATATCGGTAAATAAAACTCTCTCTCTCTCTCTCTCTCTCGAACAGATATCTTTCTCCGAAATTAACCATGTTCTTCTCATCTAATTTGAAGTTTATTTCTTTCTTATAAAAATATTAAAGCGCACGTATTACAATGTTTGAAATTATAATAAAAAAAGTTTATTTTTTAGACACTTTTGAGTGGAGTTTGCTTTAACGAGATAGTATTTTAAAATTTCAAAATTTTTTTTAAGTACCGAGTTAAAAAATTACTAATATTATATTTATTTTATTTTTTATATGTGTGTATAATATTATTTTAAACTGTACGAGTATACGCTTTATGAATTATAATTATAATATTATTATTATTATGTTAACAGGGATATTGTAACGTTACGTAGGACAGAATTTTCTTTAATTAAAAAAAAGAGAAACTCGTAAAAAAACAAGTACACTATTCATATATACTTACTATTTGTATATATATGTATGTATTTAGTGGAAATTTCGAAGAAAATATGTTTATATTTTCATATAATATCATGCGTATTGACAAATGAACCCTCGCGATATATGCGCGAAGATAAATAAACCTGCAGACGTAATAATTAGACGTTGTACCGGTAATGATCGCAATCACGCGCATGGTTAGCTCCCTAAGGATATAACTACAACTGAGAAACTCTCTGTTGTGAGTAATAACTGTACGTGCTTTGCAGTACGTGAATACGTGCTTGTATATTTGGGCAAAATACAATGAAAATACTTGTACGTGTCATCGAATCATGATACAATAATCTATACTTGAATATTTCAAGTTTAGAAAAAAGAAAGACTTGTATATAATACATTCTTAATATGGAATCGCCCCGCGACGCCATCAAACATCGTTATATTACTCGCATTTATTTGTTTACAAGCGTAAATAATAAAACTGTATGATATCTATGTAAATGTAATCGTGAGTAACAAAAATTTTAAACAAAATAAAATCTTAAACGTTTGTATCTCTAAATATTCACCAATAAAACAATAAAATTTATGCTTGCAATGTAGATAAAGATTACAAATGTAAGCGAATGTTCGAATGTATAAGCGAATATTTCGCAAATATTTTTCGTCAACAATAAAAAGCCTGCCGATATAAACACTCGAGGAGATTGTTATTTTTCAATGACTTCTCCCTGGCTCGTACCCTTCTTAATTTCCCAGGAGCACGTGCGAACTTGCCAATCTACTCTTCATTTAATCGCCATCATTTAGTCTAACGTTTCCATACGCACCGTCGCTAAGATATACCTGTGAGAAATGCTTACCAGGTGTTGACACACAATTCGATAATCAATAATGTGGCGCATGAATAAATCAGAGCAGATGCTCTTCGCAAACGCTTCGAAAAATATCGAGTATCCAACCACGCATGATATAACTAAATCACGCGAGAAAATTGCTCTATGCAAAAAGGAAAACAAATAAAACTGAAAAGTGTGTGTGTGTGTGTGTGTGTGTGTGTGTGTGTGTAAATATTTCTCTTGGAAAAATGATTTTATTTATTATATTATTCGATTAATTTTCGCAGAAATAGAACCACATCACCTCTTTTCCAGAGGAATAAACTTGGCGTACAAAATATTCTGCAAATTGTTTTAAACTTCCAAGATTTCAAAATTATTGTGCAACAACACAGTAATTACGAGAATAATGTGTAGAAAACGCAACATTATAGTCATTTATTTACATATCAGATTAAATGTTTTTGCCTTTTTCGGACAACGTTCATCGATAGAACAATTATTATTATTATCGATCAGGATGATAATCGGACTTACGAATGAAATGTAATATAAGTGAGACTCTCTCGCCGCATGGTTCTCCGCTTGATGTGTCATTAGCCAAGTCTGCGATTTAATTACAAGTTCATTAATAGCACGCGCGCGCTTACGCCACAGGTTAGTATCCGCTCGCCACTTCCTCGCTTCTCATGTTCGCCTCGCTAACAAATATCGACGCGTTCCTTTTAGACTATACGTCTGTGGTAATGTGACACTTTGACGACGTTGAAATTCGATTAAACGTCTGTCGCTCCGACTTTTAATTAGCGATCTGTTCCGCCTTTTCCGCGCCTTTTTCAACGCGCGCGCGTCCTCGGTTTTATTTTAACAATACTTATTGAAAATCTCTTAAAAATGGAGCCCCTTATACTTGGCGAGAGGATGTGACGAGAGTGACCAATAGTTTTTAAATTAAAAGCGGTTAAGAAAGACGTAGAGATGATGATATCATATTCTTCAAATAATTTTAAGTAAATTTCGCTTTCAGTTTGTCTATATACAGATATACATATGTATAATGTTAAGAATTAGAAAGCGGCGATTTAAGATGATCTTTCCTCACATTTTTTCGTCACACAAGTAAAATCTACAAAGTAACGTGTAGTCCAAAAGAATCTATCGCATCTATCGTACGTTGCCTGGCCATTGATATCCTCACATCTCTTCTTGGAAAGATTTATAGCAATGCTTGCGAAGTAGGTAATAAACAAAGAGGCATGCAAAAAACAGTTTCCGCGAGAAAAACGAAATCAAACGAAAACCTTTAGAGTACATAAGCCCAAAGACTAATGTAAGAAATCACATTTTTTTTACAAATAAATAAATCATAAATTAATTTAAAATTTAAAAGTGAACAAGTTGCAGAGCGCACGGTGTCTCTAATTTTTCTCTTCAATCGATTGAAGATTAGATTTCTTTAAAATTCCATCTTGTCAATGTTAACGTTATAGATGCAGCACGTGCATTTTTATCGATCAAATAACCATAGAAAAAATTTCTTGTAATTTTTTCAAAAGGAATCATGCATCTCTCTCTCTCTCTCTCTCTCTGTCGCTACTTTAGGATAATTAATCAAAATGATCAAGCTTGTTGTGCTTTCGCATTAAATGATTCATCCATTACTGCAGGAAAATGCACGGCGACGGAAGCAGCTGCACGAATAATACTCCTCACACATGTACGTTCTCGCGCGTCGCACTTCTCCCATCCTGTTTATTTGTCTTTCTCTTCCATCTCCCGACTCGAATGCGTGAAATGAATATTTGCGTCCGAGCTCTGTTGGCAGCACTTTACACGGACCATACCCTGGAGCACTCTGTCCTTTCTCTTTCTTTTTTCTTCCACATCAGATGACCGTGAGAGAGAAAATAAGGAAGAGAGAACCATCCACTTCGCATTAATTGTAAGCGCCGTGTACGTGTTACTCTGTATAAATCCGCATCATCGGTGTTTAAAAGTTTTCGCAAATAAATCTCATCGAGCGCGAGACGTATATGTGCATTACACCGAGACGTACACGTGCACGCGTTTACGCATAGTGCTGCGCGAGGATAGCTATTATATGAGTGATGCGAGAAATAGGTATAAGTTTCTTTTCCAACAGTCTTTCTTCAACTTTCTCGAAATACCTTTCTAAATAAATATAAAATAAAAAGTATCTCATTGCAAATAATATTCTGATCTCATGAAAGTCCATTTCACGAGGTTTCTATCACGATTGTATAATAACGAGCACTGAAAACTGATGAATTTAATTGAATCACATTTCTCCGGGTTCGCATTTTCAAGTTTGACGTGCACGAATAGAAAAGACCGGGGATAGTTAATGTTCTTTTTTTTTATGTAACTATAATAAATGGAATACAAGCCGTAAAATAAATTTTTAATAGCTGCATGTTTATAGAACACAAAAATAATTTTTTTTTAACTAAATAGTATAATTAATTTTGTTGCACCAATGAAAATTATAAAGCGACTATACATTTGTAACAACTAGCCCCATATGTGAAGCAAGTTTTGTTTTATAATACTGGCGGGTTAAAAATATCTGCCGCTATTGCGCGGAGGTTACGTGTTACATCGACGAACGTGGTCGAACGTTCAAGTAGAAAGCAGGTAAAACACGAACCCTACACCCTCTCACAATCAGTTCCGCGACCTGCCATATATTTTATAGCTTTCTGGAATATTGCTTAAGCAAAAAAATGTTTCAAGACATGTTAACACAACTAAAAGTTATCAAGTTTTAAGTAGACAAGTGCCGGGGTTGGGGTAGGCCATAGAGGGGCAGGTAGACTAACCGCGGCTTTAATTAACTTTACACGAATGCGCGCCCCCCGATCGCGCCAAAATTTATTGTAGAAACAAGCATTCCTTTCCCTTCACTTGCGCTAAATGCGGCGCCACGGTCACACATGTTGTTACAAAATGGCAGGTGTTTATTGAAAAGTTGACTACAAAAGTAAATTTTTTTTCTCAGAGATTTTTGTTTTCACACTTTATGTAGCTACAAAAAAATAAATGTCATAGGCTGCGTTCGGGGAGCGCGCTATTAGCGCTATTTGCTTATTCTATCCTTGTCTATACTTGATGAGCGATAAAGATAGAATGATGCAATAGCGCTAATAGCGCGCTCCCCAAACGCACCCATAGCACTATATTATTTTAGAGTTTGTTTGTTAGACAAGTGATTGAAATCACGTTTGTTTAGATCCATAAATATTTAAAGATACCGCTGAATTAAAGCTGCAAATATATATAACATTTTTTCGACTACGTACACCTATAGTCAACCTGCCCCATACTGTTAGTCAACCAACCTGACCATGGAATTGGTTGACTAGCGTAGAAGGTAATACGGAAAATATTCAATTATATTAATTATTATCATCGAATTAAGTTAACTTTAAAAATTTAATTTAATAGCCAAATATATGTCTTACCGCCTGTAAACGCAAAAATGATATTTCTTTTATGTATTTTATTAAAAATCAAAAACTGAACTACTGGCCTACCCAACCCCGGTCTCCCGTAAAGATTTTGAATAAATAGTTAGAATTATGATATAATGACCAAATTTATAAATATAACATTTAATATATACTGATTAATTTTACTTTCGGCTATGCAAAACTAATATATAATATATTTTTTTTGTTTGTGAAAATACGCTATTCACCTTAAAATAACTACGTGAAATATTATCGCAATGTTTTTGTGAAAATACTATATTTTTTATGCAGTATTATCTTTTGTCACTTTTACAATAGTTGCCAACTAGCCCCGGTCTCCCCTACTTACGCATCGATATAAACATCGTTATCGGAACGTGCGCTCGTGAAGCGACCAAGTTCCCCGATCTCCACATTGATACTTAACTAACTATCGATAATAGAGTTACATCTGATAATAACGCATCGATTTTCACTGCCACGCCACTCTCGGCATTCACAAATGTTCGCAAATGTCGCAGAAATTTATGCCCCGCGCACATTCTCCTATATACTGAACACCGGGTAACATTATTACACCGCGCCGTAATAAATATTCCCCCTAGGCAAGCACGAACAATTTTGCGAGTGATAGGTATTATAACAAATAAGGAGAGAGAAAGAAAGAAAAAGAGAACTATTTACCCCGCATTAATTGTAAGCGCCATGTATGGTGTTACCGCGGCGCATAAATCCGCGCGCATCGTCGGTGTTAATAAGTTTTCGCAAATAAATCTCATCAAGCGCCGAGAATTACACATGCACACGTTTACGCATAGTGCTGCGCGAGGATAGCTATTAGATAAGTGATGCGAGAAATGAGTTTCTTTTCCAACAAATTAAAATTTGATTTGCAAATAAGATATGAATCTTTTTACTTAAAGAGGAGACTTGTTTCACAAATAAATATTGTATTTAAATAAAAATTGTTGATATAATAAATATGTATTTATGTTTCCAGAGAGAGGGGAAGAGAGAGGGAGGGAAAAGGGAATAGAAGGAAGGGAGGGAGGCAGAGAGAGAGAGAGAGAGAGAGAGAGTGTCAACTCTAGACTAGTCAGAGGTCTTTTTAGCTTTTATTATCATTCTTAATTCGTCTTCTATTCTTATGTCCTCTTATATAAATATGCATTATATTAATATAATCGTATATAAATTTGTGTTTATCATTGTTCTCCAAAGTGAACAGTATTCATCCCCATCTATTTGTAAATTGTATTAAAATATTGCTGTCTTGTAGTAAAAATAACCGGCAAAATAACTATGTCGTGTTTGACGGCTTTTTCGCTGATTGAATAATAAATATTCAACGATACGTTGCATTAATTACCACGCCCATTGTACGCCGCTGCCGCAGTCGGTCGATGCAGCTTATTATTGGCCATGCGATCGTAAATATCGTATATCTGCCTCAAAGCGATCAATCCTCAAAAGAAAAACTGCAATAAACAGTCGAACTAAGTTGTAAATGCAACTTATAGTCGCAAAAAGGAATTGACAATATGCTTAGAAATAGGCATCAATCCTACCTATCTTTTGTAAATTGTCTCTTCTACACAATCTACACCAAGTAAATACTAACAATAAGTTTAATTTGAATTAGTTTTGTAACAAATAAATATATATATATATATTTTTTTTTTCATATTTATATATATACACACATAATAGTATACTAATTAATAATAACAATTAGTAATAGTAGTAGTGTCGTAGTAACCAGTAATAGCAATAATAATAACGAAAATAGATCGTGTATAAAATTGACAGCCAACAAAAAATAGATATTACAGATGCAAAGAAGTAATTACAAAAGCTCGCTGTATGCAAATAATCAAGTGTTAAAAATTGGAGTTTCTACTCATTATTTTTATTTATGGAAGTTTTTTAATCGATCCCCGTAGGGTTACAATTCTCATCCATCACCCTTCTCCTCTCACTTAACCCTTTGGACCAACACGGCTTAACGTCTCTTCCCGCGAAAGACGGAGCCCAGTTTGCTCCGCACAAGAGCTTTTTTCGCACGGAGGGCGCAGCTTTCGGAAAATAAATTCCACGTTTACGTGCTCAAGTGGACTCGAACCTGGTTTCTCTCTATTACTAGATCACACTGCCGCCCCAATTTCTACTCATCATTTATTGAAGTAGATTTTTTCTCCAAATAAAAGCAATAAAAAACAATAAATAAATAAAATAACCGATAAAACAAACAGTAAAACAAAGAAAAAAACGGAAAGGTTAACCATATCACGAAACGGTTTTTACTTTTTGGCAAGTTATTACACACACAGTCTTATCAAAGATTCTTGTTTTTGATGTCACCACCTTTAAACGTAAGTGTTACAAAGACGTATTCTCAGGCATTCTCTTTTGTCAATTCAAGCATGAACGTAACATGCATTTAATATCGCCAGCTTTATACAGAGGCATTCAGATAATATTCTGCAAATATCAATATATAAAAAGACAAATAAAAGCACGTAAATAAGGATAAATGTTTTACTCTGTGTCGATTTGTTAAAATTACGAATTATTAGACGTACTCGTCCTTGAATTCAAACGTTATATCTGTTGCTTATAATAAATTTCAAGTAAAAAAATAAAAGTTCAAGTAAAAACATCAACTTTTACTTCAAAAAAGTTCTTGTAGAATTTGCATCTATTCATTTTTTGTGAAAACAGGATTTTAATGACTTTATTTCTCGGAGAAGAGCGTATCTATTATTTTATTCATTTAGAACGTGGCATTTGCATCTCTATCTTGCACTTCATTTTAGATATTCTCTATATATGACGGACTTTGCAGTCTCCAATGATAAAGTAGTACGTAAAGTATAATGTTGTTTACGAGATCTTCGTAATGATACACGCGTCAGTATGTTCGTGCGCGCGCGTGAGTATGTGCGATGTACAACATCTGTGTGACATATAACGGTTTATACATATACATATGTGTAACACATTTGTTACCAAGTTCGTGTCACGGCATTTTTATTCAATAATATTATTATTTTTCATTCTAAATTGATCAAATAAATCAATATCAAATTCATTAAATTAATTTATAAAAGTTTTATACAAATATATTAAATAACAAATGTTTGCATAATTTATATGTTTAATTACTGTAACATTAATCTTTTATGCAAATTTCAAAGCAGACGTAATTCTTGTAATACGTACCAACTGAATTTTACACGTAAACATTTGAACCTTTATCTAAATATAAGCTGTTTACTGATTCAGATTGCTGTCTACATTCGTCAATAAAAGTAATATTTCATCGATTCTATATTTTAGAGATCTTAGATACAATATGTTAATCAATGACGTAGCTACAGTTGATGGTCGATTCTGTATCAACTCATTAGGCGTCAATCTAATTGAAGACATTATTTCTTCGTATGAGACATTTCTAAAATTATCTCCTTAAATTTTTAAAATCTTTTTAAACACGTAATAAAATATGTTATTCTGTTATACGTCAGGGATCTTATTGTTTATTCCACGTTCGATTGGACATCGGTCTTATAATATAAAAAACGCGTTAACGCGCACGTATATTCTAAATGTAAATATCACTCAGCCTTAGTTTAATGATTTATGATTACGTAGCGTGTACACATTTTCTTCCATCCAGGATACTTTTCATTCGCACATAAACGCACGGAAGATTTCAAAGAGAATTAAGATAGGGAGTATGAGTTTACTGCTTGAAACTTTTTACGATTCCGCGGAACTTTCATCTTCAAATTCGGACATGTCCGTGCTTTTTCGAAAACGCCATCGGTAATCTGCATGAGCAACATATAGAACTTTTCATAGAATAAGAAGAAATGATGCACGAGAGAGAGAGAGAGAGAGAGAGAGAGAGAGGAGTTTTTCTCATTATATGATGCCTGCTGATGGATCTTTGCCGCTTCTTCCTCCTCCAATTGATCGTTTAGAGTTTAGAGAGCCAGAGATCAGAAAGGACGAAAAATCTCGCGATAATCGTCTCTCTAGCATAATTTTCTTTTCTTAAACTATTTTCAAGATTGCAACTGTATAATCAAGTGCCATCGTGTGACAAAAAAAAGTACGTACGAATCAATAAAAAATTGATGCTACGAGCCAGTCTTTCATCTTTAAAATTCGTACATATATTATAGATGTACTCAAAACAAAAATGATATATTTTATCAAATTTATTCTTTTATTCTAATAAATAATTTGTCGTTTCAACATTGTCAGTAGATTTTATTTCCTAGCTCGCTTGCAGTGATTCTATGGCAAGATTGACAAAAATATATTTCTTCATAATTTTCTCTGATTCAATCACATTGATGGGATAAATGTTTACATCTTGCCAAAGATGGGATTCAAGTTGGATTAAAATTTTATTATTGACCTTTCTCTCGCTCTCTATATATATATATATTTTTTTTTCTTTTTTTTATTATTTGGTTGGTCTTCGAGCTTTTCAGTATAGAATATGACATATCGTGTTTAAGTCACGTATTTCACGAGTTTATTCGCATTCCGAACTCTATTTTCTAATGTTTCGACCCAAGAGGGCAACATATCGTGGCACTGGAAACTTCAAACTCATATTCTCGAAAATGGACCATACTCTTGGGAACTATGTAGGTATAACGAGAAACATTTTTTCCCTCGAAACAGTTTAATGCGTTAATTAAAATAAGCACGCAGAGCTGTTTTCCATTTTGCGCTCAGCTTGCACAAATCGTTATGTGGCGAGGTCTTAAATGAAGGCAAAATGAATTAACGTTAGTGAAAGGACGAGTTTATGAAAAAAACTTGATCGATATCCGTACTGTACTAAAAATACTGCAAAACTTTTTTTTTCCATTTTCATCGCAAGTGTGTCGATGCACTATTACAGAAATCATCGCGACGACATAATTGAGAGATGAATAAAGGTGAGTTTTACGCTCACCTTTATTTATACATATATATGTATATATATATATATATATATATATATATATATATATAAAAAGACCTAATACACTTTCATTCCTTCACAGTTAATAAATCAATATTCGGTTAAAGAGAATCTTGGAGTCAACAGTCAAAATTCCTAAAGAATATAGGCTTTTAAGAAACTATAATAAAAGAGAATAATAATCGTACAATTGATAAATGTAACATTTAAATGTTGATTCTATTGTATATTTACATGCTATTAAAAAAAATTTTTTTTTTATTTTTAGATTGGGTAAATTTCGTACCATGCATTGAGGAAAAAAAAATTTAACGGCGAAACGTTAAAACACAATGCGTTTCTCGGTAAACACTAAACGTGTGACATTTTGAAACGCCTCTGTACTTGGACTTTTTTATAATTGAACTATATAATTATAAACTATATGATGATGAAAGAAAGAAAAAGTTCAAAGTAAATATTATAGATAAACATTCGCAAGTCTTTTAACAAACATGGCCATTTATGTATTTGCTGATACATTAACTTGATTTTTGCATATACGTGTGTACATTTGTATGTTAAACATGCGACATCGCATGCGCAGGATGTGATACGTAATTACCACGTTGTCGAAATTGATTACGTGGGAAACACGACCAAAACTAATTAACGGGAAGGAGAAAGAAAAAGAAGTCAAGTACGAGCTTAAATGAATTATTCTGAATCAATGCATTTTTCCAAAGCTGGCAAATAAGGTAAATGTACCAATGCCTGTGGATAGTCTGGACACGTATATATGTATATCTATATGTCTGGACATTTTTATCATTTTAGTCTTTTTAAGTTGAAACGCGACGTAAAATCAAAGAATCAAAGATAAACATTTTTCTCGTATTATATTTTTATCTCTGATTTTAATTCGCGTTACAACTTTTTAAAAACTAAAATGATTGAGGTGTCCAAACATATAGGTCTCAAGTGTCCCCCAGCATTGGTACATTTACCTTACAGATTTTTCTTTTTACAAAAGCGTAACAATGGCGATTACAAAATCATTGAAGAATAATAATAGCGATGCCGATTATTGATAATTTTTTAATACGTCGCATATTATTAATTTACGAGAAAATACTAATGCTGAGCTGACTAATAATTCCAGTAATCGTTATAAAAAGTAAATAATTTTATTTATATCCGTATTTTATTCCTTTTGTTGAAAGATGTAATATTACACAACAAATATAATATTATGACAATTTATTTGGCAGTTATTACAAGATTAGTATCAAAAGTAATTATTAATATTAATACAGAGAGGAAAAATAAACCTCTCGACGCGCGTTTCACAATGTTAACTGCATTGTAAAAAATATATCATCTCCGAATAAATGTTTCCAAACTTTTTCACGTGCATGTGATTCGATTTCTGGTGCAAATTTCCTGACAGAAGCAAAAGGCCACGTCAGCGGATAGACATCGTAAAGGACGCGTTTTACGGGCCTATACATATATGTGTATAATACCGATGCTCGAATCGAACCATCCGTGAACGAATGCTCCTCTGTGGCCATTTATAACGAGTTGCGATGTAAAATGAAAAAACATGCTCAATCGTTCTCTCATGCCTCTCTTTTCAAGCTTTATTATATAATAATAACAATATTTGATGTGAAAAAAAGAGAGAGAGAGAGAGAGAGAGAGAGAGAAAGGAGGATATACAGTCTCGTTGTCACGAATGATTTCGTTAACCGCGAGAAAGCGCCGTGTTTTAATTAATTTAACTCGTAGCAGAGGTTTGAGTGCCTCTTTCTATATCGGCATCAGAGAGGGGGAGAGACGGTGAGAAAGAGAGAGAGAGACCTTTAAAACAACCTCCGGCGGTTCTCACAATCAGTTGCTCTTTTCGAGCGACCGCGAGCGACGGCGGCAGTGTGGTAGACCAACCCTTTTGCGATCCACATATAAATCAGTTATTAAATTACATTTCTGACAGTCCACAGAATCATAAAGTGACATACCTACGTTCAATCTTTTATTTTACACGATCATTTTCACATTCGTGTGTGTAGTTGGTCGAAAACAAACATTTATTCTTTTGTTTCTTCCAACAAAAAAAAGTTTTTTTTTCTTATTATTATTATTAAGAAAATTAATGAAATGTTAAACTCTCAACTCTTAATCAACATCTTAGATATTGCCCGATAAAAACGTGTTTTAAATAAAATGATGTTTAATCATGCAAGTATCTATAGTTGTGTACCGTGTCGTAAGCATTATATACCGTGCATGAATATTATAGTTGAGTATCGATCATCAGGGTTAAAAAATCAAAAGTTATGCGATATTAAATCATTCGAAAAGAAAAAAAGTTTCGATTGATCAATCGAAAAGAAAAATTTCTCAGACGGCATGCCGTCTGACAATGATGACATGCTGAAATCTAGATAATATGCAACGCATTCGAGCTGAGAAAATACGTAATTTTAGGCGTGAAGGTACAAATGATGATAACTATTCGCAGCGTCAAATGATAATATAGATATTAGAAGGTACATATCAAAGGAAAACGCATAAAATAATACAATATTACCGCGTTGTCGAGTGGCATCTCGCGCGAATTACGTCACGAGAATCGACACAAACTACTTCTTCTTCTTCTTCTTCTCTCTCTCTCTCTCTCTCTCTCTCTCTCTCGCTCGTTTGACTTTGTCACGACGAAAATTAAGAGTTGCGGATTTTTGAGTCATCAGAGTTACATTCCATACGTTTTCGTTCCGACGTTTCCCAGCGTGACGTTCCTATTTCTAGTCGTGGTCGCATCAAATCGATTTTCGGTTGACCCGCGCGATCGCTCGCGACAAGACGTAAACACGTTCAATAATTATACGGTACATAATTTACGATCGTCGATCGTAAAATTTCTCAATCCGTATATTCTCAATTTGAGTAAAAAAAAAAAAAAAAAAAAAAAA
>NW_020214297.1:181-6207 GCF_003070985.1 Temnothorax curvispinosus
TCTCTCTCTCTCTCTCTCTCTCTCTCTCTCTCTCTCTCTCTCTCTCCTCTCTTTCTCGCTCCTTCTATCGGGCACACGGTTAGGTTCTCCACACGATAGATAGGCTTAGGCTCAGGTTAGGTATACTTCCATTTCTCCATTGCGCCGCTGATACACGCGTCCGCGAGCACGCATACACGCGTGTCGCGTTGCGTGTACGCAGCGAGAGATATCTGGAGGCGGATCGAGCGAGTTCCTCGGAAGGACGTCGCGAGATCGATCGGGGATCGTCGACGATGACGGAGTAAGAGGAAGGGATAGGAGAGAAAGGCGGGAGATTTCTTAAAAATATACCGAATACGTGCGAATATCCGCGGTGTTAGCTCGACCGTTCTCTTTTGAAATTAATTGGTGTATAAATACAAAAATACATGGAAAATTTTAATATATTCCTAATCTTTCCTTCTCTAATACTTTGTGACAATTATAAATGTCAAGAAGAGGATTAGATTGTTATTCCAAATTTCAGATATATATAGAAGCGATTTCGGTAACCAATTAAAGGCAAAGCGAATAAATCAAAAGTCGATTTAAATATACGATGAATATCTAATTGCGAATGTTTCGAGAGTTTGGCAAGTTAGACTCACGTTTTCTCCGACTACATCATAACTCATGTAACGTATTCGACTCGCGTATGCATTAACAGTTCGTCTGACATCTTTGTTCCTGCACGCCTGTTCGTGATTGATAGCATTGTTTTTGATAGAGCGATCAGAAATTTCTATAGAGCGCCGCGGAATAAGTTTGTGTTAGGGAAAACTTGGTATAATGACTTTCTAATACGTCACGGAGAGGTCGAGAGGCCTAGACAGAATATATTTTGAGATCAAATGTCACGAGCGAACATGCTTTTACCTCCGGTAAACTGTATCTTTCATCGAGAAGCGCTTTGCTTTTGTCTATGCTTTGCTACGCGATAGTTAGCATGTATACGTCTATTATCTAAATGAATAGCTGTCGTATGCACTTTATTGGACTTGCAACATTATGATGCAATTTGAACGGCTTGACCCCGGGTTGTGACTTTCTAATGTGCGAACTATGTTGCGTTAGGAATAGATTGATTCATTCAATTGAACCTTTCTCTGTCCTGAATCTTCTTTTTCTCGTGTCAAGATATTCCGCATGCCGCGGAAGCAGCAAATAAAAGAAACATATATAAAATAATCAATATAATGCCAATTTAAAATAATTATTATAATGCTAGGTATCAATATCACCTCATTACGTTTCAAACATTTATATATGTTAAACAGATTTATTTCCAAAGAAATTATTGGTCAAGTATGTCAAAAGATGTACTTTCGTCTCTTAGTGCATATATAAGAAGAGATTATTGGCGGCCATAAAATCGTACAACATGTAGACCTGATAACCATATACATTGTTTAATTGATAAAAGTTTGTTATAAGTACGATATTCTCATAGTCGATAGGACAAAAATGCAAGGCTATCGTCCCACGGGGGGTCGTCGTATCCATTTCGTTCAGTGTATATTTTTTAAAGCAATCTGAGATTGCCGTTATTTAATAAACCATGTAGACCTTAGATGCAATCACGTTTTACGGGGGGCGATTAGTACACAAAGAGGGGCAATTAGCGAACCCATTCTCGCGCATTAAGATAAAAGCGCCCGGGGATATCGCTGCATCCCCGAAATAAATTGTTTTATAAACGAAGGGCGAGAGCGTATCTCGCGTTCACGAAGAGAGATCGCGTTTCTTCCACGTTCGCAGACATTTGCGTTCGCGTATGCGCATCCTCGTTGACAAAGAGGTCCTACCGGCGATATGCTTCGCTGAAATGACCGAACGTAAGCACTCCGACCGACACTAAAGATAAAACTCGTTGCCGATGCACCGCAACTTATCGTGACATAATTGCCGGTGTGCGTTTTATTGTCGCCGATACGGTCGCGCGATTTTCAAGCTAATCCGCGGCGCAGACGCTACGGAATTTATTAAATTACGTTTAAGCGTCACGGCGCGTCAGTTTCGTTTATGAAAATCTAAGATCTCCGATTATCTTTGAAAGTATTGAGAGGAAGAAACGGCGCGCAGAGAGAGCGAGACATGGCACGTGGAATCCTCTGTAAAAGGTAGGCATTCTCGTTAGCGGGCGAACTCTTGCGCCTATATACTTACGGTTATGCGGGTTCGGGAAATAATGCGACACACGCATAGATAATACTTATCGCGAGGTAATTGCAAAGCCAACTCGCCGCTGAAGCGCGATCGTTAAGATATTGCGACAAAGTTTTTACTCCAAAGCTGCTTTCGTCGTTTTAAAGAGTTTCGTGTTGCTTCATCGTTTAATTCAAATACAAACAGAAACGCGCGACAAACTGTTTCTCTTCACAATCTTGATTTTTAAGATGATTCTTGAGATTCGCGTGAGAACTTTATCGCATTGAAGCAGAAATTACGTAGCTCTTTGAATACATTTACATTATAAGTGAACGTGAGAGTTAATCGATTTGGAGATCGAGTGGCCACTTACGAAATTTACATCAAAATTTCTAAGAATAGTTAATCATATGCGGTGATATGGGCACAACTTTGTGAAGATTTATTTACAATAAACAAAATTTATTTGGGCACGAATTCTGATTACCGAACGTGAGAAATTGTGGAACTCTTACGGAATAGAGACAGAAATAGATATTCTGTCCGTTACGCGATGGACCTGCGTTCAGCGTGTTCGTGTTGACACACGGTTAATAAGCATTTGTACACGAAGATTCTACGGAGTAATTAAGCTCTGGAAGACCGTCGGGAGATCGAAGTATCGATTAGACGCGTGCGATATAGCGAGACGAGTATCCCGAGCCGTTTTAAGAAACGAGCCCTGACACGACCGCGCGTTATCGCATCGTAATCGCGAAGCCGTTTTAGCGCCGGTGATAGAGCGTGCGATCGTTAGACTAATCCGACGAGTTCAGTGGCGATCGGTAAGACGAGATCCGACAAACGTCATTGCGCGCCGATCGCGACAACTTGATCGTGTAGCAACTCGGCTCGAGTGCGCGAGATAAGAAAGAGATCGGCCGGCGAGAGAGAGAGATTCACGATTTCACGATTAATTCCGAGTCTCTGTTATCGGGCTGTTTATGGGGGAAACGTGGCAGCTGAGTTATGGATCGTAAAGCGGAGATCCATGGCAGCCGTTAAACACGCACTTGAATTCGTAATCTTTCGTGACTCGCGATCGTTACCGAACATGGCGTTAGACCGATCTGAAGGTTCTTGTTTTGCGAATGTTAACCGGAATCTCATTTCATTTGAGATAATCTATAAATAAATGTGTGTTTAATATAGTTTATCGATTATCAAGGACGATTTACGCAACTGACGAAACCCTTAGAGTCCGTATACAAAATTGAGATGACAATTAAAGCGACGTTTCTAATTATTTAATAAAGATTGAGTGTCCATGTAATGTAAAATATGTAGAATAATGTGGATTTATAAGTGTAACAGGGGAATTTAAAATAACGAACGTAAAAACAGCTTATGCAAGTTCCTATCAGTTTAGCGGAACTATTGACTTTAAATATAAACACATCGTTCAAGGTTTAATCGATTGAGCATTTCGATTTCAGCTTCGAGATCGAAGTAGGATTTGAGCCTCGCATGTTGTTTATAGCGCATAATATACGATAATTGTCCAAGATAAAATCATCAATATATAATTACATACTATTACGTTCTCGTTATACGTACGTGCATCTTTCAAATTATCAACCGTCTCTACCTAACTCTTTGCATCCTGCTTGCAATTATACTTCCGTTCACTTATAATTACAAATCTGTTCAAATCTGTTTTCTAAGCCATCATGTACTTCAGATTGCATGAGACATTTAAATGGAAAATAACTACAATCATCGAGAGACGAGTTTTAAAAATCGTAATTAAAAAAAAAACGAAAAAGTTGACTTATGACGTAGAGAAAATATGATATTATCTTTAGCGTTCATCAATGACTGGTTTTATGCTATTTATTCACATCTTCAACAAAGAGACAGCTATATATAACAGTCAAAGAAAGTATACCAATTGTAATTTTTTGTCCTTTGTGTGTATTCCTATAACATCGTTATATTTGAGCGGTTACAAAATTAGTGGACACTTTTGATGCCATGGTAGAAAATCATGGTATTAACTTATTTTTGTTGCAAACACGTAGCACGTCACCATCCAGCATTTCGCGTGAACACGACTTCCCAAAAAGAAGAAGCTCAACAGTCAGTAGAAACTTACAGGAGATTTATGAAAAGTAGCGTGGGTAAAAAAATGCGGAGTCGCTCAAATGTGCAAATCGCATAATTATGCGTGATGTTGTTATCACGCAGTTGCGGGCTAACGAGCGTACGCCCATCCAGAAGGTGGGGGCGATAAAAACTACCCCTTCCCACACTCTCGTCCACTCGCCGGCATGCAAAGTTGCAATCGTCGCGCGCGAGTGCAACCGTCGTAAATCAAAGGCATTCCTCTTCGTGTGACGCGAGAAAAACAGCTGCTCACGCGCTCGCGAGGACGACGGCGACGGCGACGGCGACGGCGATGTCTCCGAGGGCGTGAGCCGATATGCACGCGCACGCACGTTATATATACGCGTGTGTGCACGCCGCTCCGAGCTAACAATGCGCGAGATAGCACAAGGCTCGCTAATTCCGGCCGATTGTGCTCTCTTCGTGGCTGTCGTTCAAGCGACGGCTAAAAAAGCAACCTGACCGTAGATCCGACCGTGGACATCAGCTGCCTCTCTCTTTCTACCACCCCGACCTGCCTTGCCTGCCTACTTCGCTAGCGTTGAATTCTTCCTCATTGAGTGTGGCACTCATCGGCTGAGAATGAGACGAAAATGAAATGTGTCTGAAGGAACGCTTTTTTTGTATGTGTGACTGACGTAGAGAACCGACCTTAATTCTGTATATCACTACCGGCGGCAGCGCTCAGCCACCGTGAAAAGATAGCCCTCTCTCGCCGCGAGAGTTTCTATTGGAACCAGATTCGCATATGACGCAACTTGCACCGTCAAGTTATGCTATCTAAATTCTACGCCCTGATTAATGATCGTAATTCACTATTAATCCATGATAAAGGAGATGTCTCTTTCTCTCTCTCGATGGTAGATTATATTTACTCATTAAATCCTATCGACTATTTCCTTTAACCGTCGTTTCTCCGAGTTGATATTATTTGCAGATCGCCAGCATGCGCGTTTTTTAAAGAAAATACACGAGTGATATTTCACAGCTGTCTTCTTGTTCGAATAAACTATGAGTTTTATTATTATAATCATTACCTATCGTATACCGTGCCTACATTACGTAATATTGTTATGTGAGACAAATTGCGTATTTGCTTTTAAAGCAATAATAATCCGCTTTCGCAAAATAAACGTGCAATTTTGCTCGATTTCTCGGACGGGAGAACGCCGTGTCGCTCTAACGATCTTTCGTGACAACCGGAGAACTTGGCGTTTGTTCGGTATCCGGGAAGCAATCCGCGGATAGATCCCATAAAGAATTCCACGGAGCAGGAGTGTAGAGAAACACACCCATGAACCCGCCCGGATACGAGCGTGCGCCGGTATACCACGTGCAGCACACGGGAGCACCCATGCGCGAATAATCCGTGAGCGACACACGCAAATTGCGCACGCATATAAGCCCACACGGAGCTTTCTCCGGTCTGACGGCAGTCAACGTGGAGAACCAGCGGAGAGTTGGGTATCCGATGTCCGCTGAATCCTCTTTTCTCCTGTCGGGAGCTACGAGATATAGGGATTGAAACCGTGTATAATTTCGGTAGATCCAATTCTCGACGTTACGGATATACGAAGAATTGTGTTTTACTCGCTCTCATCATTCAAATGTGAAAATTTTCTGTACATAAATTTAGGTCAAATATTCATCCGGTTTAATGTTAATACAAAACGAAAGTTATTCTTAGAATAGTTTTTTGTCGCGAAAAAAAG
>NW_020214298.1:0-6626 GCF_003070985.1 Temnothorax curvispinosus
AAGGAGTAAAAATGTATAACGCACTGCCAGCCGAAATTAAAAGATGCAAAGAACTAAAAATGTTCAAACGTGAGCTAAAAGAGTACGTTCTGTTGTATGTATAAATATGTAGTATGTATAAATAGCTGAGAAAGCTAATTATATCATTCATTCATTCATTCATTCATTCATTCATTTATTCATTCATTCTCTCTCTCTCTCTCTCTCTCTCTCTCTCTCTCTCTCTCTCTCAAGGCAAGCAACCAGCAATCTCAAAATTATACACTGTAAAAAACTAAGAACTAACGCAACTTGACTAATTATAAACCGAGTTATAAACATAGTGAAAAAGAATAAGATAAGGAGCAGTATTTCTAAAGAGAACAAAATAGTATATATAAAACTAAGAACTAAGGGGCAGCGCAATTTACGAACTAAAAGTAAAGAATGAAAGCACAAGAAGTTCTATACCAGAAACAATGTTATCGAATTTCACGTGCAAGCAAGTCAATATGTCCACGAGAGGAATAAGCGTTCAATTCAGCAGAATGTATCCGAGAAGAATTACATGTTGATTAAGCCGAACGATCAAAGAACAAGGGACGAGCAGGAAAATCTAAAATTTTGCATACAATTAGTTAATATTATTTAAAACAAGAAAAACATAGTCAGTCAGAATTTTTATGTAACAAACACCGTCAGCAGCCAATAAAAGGGCGCGCCGCGCGCTTGATCATCAATCGCGGGTGTTGCCTCCCTCGCCAACTCATTTGAGCGATGCTTTCTCGCGAAGTATAGTCGTTATTAAACTCGTTATTAGATCTCATACAATATCTCGAAACAATTCTAATTTTGTCAAAACATTTCTAATTTTAGAGTTTGTACATTCCTCTGATATCTGCGATTTCTAATAATAGCGGTAACTCGACGTGTCTTATTTCTAGTTTGTTTATCAATATTTATAATCATTAATCATTAACGTCACGTTATAATGTACATATATTGTCCATGGAACAGTGCTGTTATAAGTTATAAGTGCTATTACAAGTGTCCATGGAACAGTGCAAAATTGACATCTCAAAACTAAAAATTTCATTTGCCGTCGGAACGAATTGTGTCGAAGTAAATAAAGGGAATTTTCTACGTGAATTCGCGGCGATGTTTTGTGTGCCGCGACGAAGGAATCCATTCATTACGAACGGAAAACTGGCCGTGCTTTCGCGCGTGCGGATGTGTTATTTTTAGAACGACGGAATGGAAGAATGAGCGAGCGAGCGAGCTAGCGCAGCGCGTGAGAATACTGGTTTCGCGCGCGGTCAAGAATCCGTTTGCTTCATCATCATCATCACCGTCACGCGCGTATATTTATATTGCGTGGAAAAAAAATGGGCGGGCGTGTGTAACGTAATATTGCACAAACAGCATCAATTATAGTAGGGGAGCCCAGCGGGCTAAATGGTGATTTACTCGAGCGTCGTAGAAACCTATTGGATTTTGAAGATTAGATGGTAGAAAGAAAAAAAGGTTATATAATGTACACCCTTTCACCGGTGGGGGAAGCGTCTACAGGTTTTCAAAAATGTAAAAAAAAATAGTCACATGAATATACTCGAGCGCGTCAGATATTGATAGTGTATATGCCCCACGTGTCTCTGATATTGGAGGTATGCTAATCTGACGGTTTGCATGGTGGGGGTGGCTGTACGGAACGGTTAAAAACGGGGAAAAAAAAAAATTTATTCGAGCGCGTCAGATATTCGGAGAGGATGTTAAGTGAACCCGAAAGAAGCTCCCATTCAAAAGACTGACGATTCGGACATGACGCAAGCTCATGGCGGCTTCTTGATAATGCAAAAAAAAATCGCCATTTTGAAATACTTGAGCGCGTCAGATTATTATACAGGTGATTCAGCTTGATGTCCTAGTCGCGCTGACCCATAATCTGACGATTATTTGGAGGGATTTTCTTAATCTGACAAATTAAAAAAAAAATTTTTTAATTAAAAAAAAATTTTTATTTTAAATTACTAAGTGTGACAAGTAAAATGCATAGAAAATAGAATGCAAATAAAAAAATCTATTTTTTTCAATTATGATATATAAGTACAGAAAAAATAGTAAAATAAAAAAAAAACTTAAATAAAAAAAAACGCGTGTGATCCTACAGAACATGTGATCAGCTGTGATATCGTTATGGCGACGGAAAACGGAGTAGCGTGGGGACGGTGCGAGAGAGTAAGTCTGTTTCTTTTACCTGCACTGGCTGAACTGGAGCACACTAGTGCAGTAAGTTGGAGTGAATTAGCTCAGTCAGTGCAGCTAAAAGAAACAGACCCAGTAAGAGATCGATAAAAAGTGAAAGGGAAATAGAGACGCGGAGTGGGGAATACATGCTTCACTGCAGCTGCACGCACTAAACTTTTCTGACGATTTGTGCTACTTCGGCTTGTGGAAATCGTCAGATTATATTTTTTCCGTTATTCTTGAATTATTTCCTTCAAAATAAAAAAAAATTCGACCGCGCTCGAAAATGTCAAGGTGACGTTTTTTTTTTGCAAGTTTGTGACCCTCCCACTCCCTTACGTCACGCTCAAATCGTCAGATTATTGAAATGCACACTTTTCTACATGTTATTAACCCACCTTACCTTAATCTGACGCGCTCGAGTATTTTTAACAATCGATTTTTTTTTACTATTCTGATCGGCTGCCCTAGACGCGCGATCCTATATTAAGGGCTTATATATAGTGGAGGTACTCAACAGGGTGCAAGGATCCCCCTATATGTTAATCTGTCGCGCTCGAGTAAATCACCAAATCCCCCATTGGGCTCCCCTACTATTACAGTATCCAGTTGATATCTTAAGATTTTCCGCGCCGCACAAGATACATTTCGTGAACCTCCACCTTGTATAGTTCACTGGTTCACTTTGACAGCTATCATAACCGTTCACTACGTGTATACAGAGATGGCAGATCGCGATCTTAAAATTTCTGCGCGTTCCAAAAATCATCAAAAAAAAAGTGTTGCAACCTTTCCGTGAACGACTGTACATACATACGTAAACGTAAACTATAGATTTTCAGTAGGTACATACTTGTGGTCAAGAAGACGACTGGTTAGTCTTTTTGCTTGTGGTGAATCGAAACGCAGCCATTGTTAAAAATACAGAATAAACGAAAATAGACATTTCTGTCACGTTGAAAATTCTGTGCCTATTGCCTATTGCCAATCCATAGCATTCGAATTTTTTAGGTTGTAATTAACGAATTTTTGATTATTTCCTGGTTCCTGTTGCCTGGCATTGTGCAAGGGCCTTTACGCGGTCACGTCACGGCCATAGTTCCGTTCAGTGCAGTGCAGTCTCCAGTGTAGCAATAAAGAACAAACCTCTTTGTCAGCTCCCGAGCTCCGCCCTCCGCCTCTAAGATTACGACCGGCACGGCGTCGGGATGTATCGAGCGAATGTAGGTACATTCCCTTTGCTCTATAAGAATATTATTATCACATCTTACGTTAATTATTAAGATTACTAATAGAATAAGATAGACTCGCGGAGCGTACACTTTGTAGCAGAATGGCCAGCCACAGAGGGAAAACGCGGATGGTATTCGCCAAAATTGTCTTAATGGAAGACAAGCTATCTCCGTGAATCAAACGCCGATGACAATCTCGGAGCAATTCAGAGAGTCATGGCTGACAGCTATAATCGGATCCATCATGTTCGCTACTGGAATGTATCTTCTATTTTGGAATGAGGTTTGCGAGTAGTACTTCTGTCATACCATCCGATTGATTTTCCATAATTTCATTGTACATTTTCTGTGCCATTTCAGGGGAGAGCCGTGAAAGTGGCGCATTCCTTGGACGAGGCTCTGCATAATGTAGTTGTGCTTCCTAATTCGATGATGTTGTCACCTGAATACGAGGGTCGCTTGATACATCTGTCGGGCTCCATATTGGTCTCCGAGCCATTAACTGAACCAGATTACGGAATTGTTATACCAAGCGTGAAGCTAAAGAGAAGGGTACAGATGTACCAGTGGATTGAAATTGAAGAAGAGCAAAGGTAGCGAAAAAAGACTCAGCGTGCAATCAAAATCCATGTTTAAAAATAAAAATTTTCTTTAATTTGTAACTTTATTTAATAAAGTTTATTATTGAGCTTTCCATGTTAGATAAAAATTCTATTGCATTTTAGTATATATCAAATATATTAAATCTTTACGTTTTTAGTTTCAGTGGAATAACGGAGGACGAAAAACATTACTATTATACGATGGAATGGAAGGATAAACTCGTGGACTCAGATCACTTCTACATTCGTACCGGTCATCATAATCCGAAGGAAATGCCAATCAGAAGTCAGGTGCAAATCGCAGATGAAGTAAAGATAGGTGCTTTCACGCTCGGTTTGGAATTGAAGAAGAAATTCAGTGACTTTGTAGAGATCACCAGTGACGAGCGGCCAGAACGAAAGAACATTAAAATGCACTCTGGACTGTATTACCACAGTGCAGATTTGTGGAATCCACAAGTATGGCTTTTGCAAAAAGTTCTCTTTCTCCAAATACATAAATATTCGGAACTAACTAAAAATTCATGATCTTCACTTTGAACAAAATTCAATGACAATCTTGATGTAAAATTGCAAAAAATTTCTTCCAGAAGAAAATTTTTTACCTTGTCAAATTTAAAGGACTGTTGGAGTTTCTTTATATTCAGACCATCATTCAATTTGCACTGTAAAATTTAAAATTTTTACTTTGTTTCGTTACTTAAACTGTCTTGAAATAAGATCCGACTATGAATACTGGCCACAGAGTCGTATTAGCATCTTAAGACATTACTTAAGACAATCTTGAAATAAGAACCGACTATGAATACCGGCCTGTGTATAATATATATCTTGTTTTGTTCATAGGTAGGAGACATCAGAATACAATTTTCCTATGCGGGTAAAAACGGGGATGTTTACTCGGTAGTCGGCTTGTTGGAAAAAGACACCATAAAACCATATTACACATCTCACAGTGAAGAAATCTTGCTTCAACGAAGGCATAAAATGTCAGTGGATCAGATGTTTCATTTGGAGCACGTGCATAATTATTGGCGAACCTGGACTGTTAGGTAATTTCTGAATAAAAATAAATATTTTATTTAAAAATGAATGCAAATGTTTATCGTTGATAATAGCCTGATTTTTTAAATCTTTTAATGAAAGTTTTTTTATTATACATTACAAATTTGAAGTCAAATTTGATTTTTAATTAAACTATACTTTATATTACATATTATTTTAGAAATAAATATACACATACGAAATATTATGTAATATTAGATACTATAAAACTATAAAAGAACCCAGACAGCAACGTGTCTGCATTGTTGCTGGCATGTTGCCGACAACATAGTATGTGTTGCTATCAGAATTGTGGCAACTGAGTCCGGATTTGTCGGCAAGTTGATGCCTTCAGGTTATAACAATTTTGTATAGCAATTTGCCAGCAACTTGTTGGTAACTTATGCTGCGGTCTAAAATCGTCTGATTCAAAATTCGAGCTGTTGCTGTCATGTTGCTGTAATAATTCATAGGATCACACAATGCTGTCATATTGCTAGCAACGCGAAGTAAATTTGATGCTGTTCTCTTGCCGATAAATTGTTGGCAATACATATATCCAATGTTGCCTGTGTGTTGCTTCAAATATTAAATTACTCGAAACTAATTGAAGCAAATATACGGCAAGTTGCCAGCATTATAAGCAATCACAGGTTTGCGCGATTTTGCTCAGACACGCTTGGCTATCTAGGAAATTATTAATGATTAAATGTCTTTGTTTTTGTTGCAGAGGACTTGGATGGTTGGTCTTGTTTGTGGCAGCAACGTGCTTAGCAAATATACTAAAGACAATTATACTAAATTCGACGTTCCTTTGCGGTATAATAGCAGTCGAGTCTTTAACTATGTCAGTCTCCATGTCTATTAGTTTATTGGTGATCGGTTTCGCTTGGGTGTGGTATCGACCGGTAATCGGTCTCTGTTTAGCGCTAACGTCCGTTTTGCCATTTATTTATTCGACACTGATGTCGGGATCTCCATCTCAGCAACGTGATTATTATAGGAGATTATAAGTTAATTTATATATCTTGAGGTATAATGAACTTATTAATTTATTCAATGCACATGTATTTATTCAGTCTCTCCTTTTCTTTCTCTCTATTTTCCTTCACGGTATAAGAGCCTCCGCACAAGACTCTCGTATGGTAACGTAGCGTAACGTAACGTGGGTTAACGCACAAGAAACGTATCAGTTACGGCGTTAGATCCTCCGCACAAGACTCGTATGATAGCGTAGCGTAACGTGTAACGTTGGTCAACGCACGAGAAACGTATCGATTAGAGCCTCCGCACCAAGACTCTTGTATGGTAACGTAACGTAACGTAACATAGATCAACGCACAAGAAACTGGTATAACGCCGTAACCGATGCGTTTCTTGTGCGTTAACCCGCGTTACGTTACGTTACGTAACGCTACGCTACGCTATCATACGAGAGTCTTGTGCGGAGGCTCTAACCAGTGTGTTCACTCAACCCTTTTTTGTGGTTTGCTCCGATCCTTTAAGGTCAATCTAGACAAACTTG
>NW_020214299.1:0-1940 GCF_003070985.1 Temnothorax curvispinosus
ATGTTTTAATGCGAGGCATGCTCTCTCGAATGTGATTAGACGATAAATAATTATAAAATGCTGTTGCATAATGCTAGCCACTGAGAGAGAGGTAATGCTGTTGCATAATGCTAGCCACTGAGAGAGAGGTAGCGCGACTGCCGACGGGCGGCGTTGGACGATAAATTCGGAGATCCGAAATATCACACGCGACACCAAATAAATCTCGAGAAATACGTTTGTTCTAACATTGTTATGTGTCCTTTAATGCGAATTAGGCTCTCTCGAATAAGATTAAACGATAAAGAGTTATAGAAACTTGTTGCATAATGCTATAGCTATAGCTAACGAGAGAGAGAGAGATAAATGCGAATGTCGGAAAGGTAGAAAACTCCGAAATACAATAAACTCTTTATCGTGTAATTTTATTCAAGAGAGTATAATTTGCGTTATAGAACACATAAGGATGTTAGAATAAAGATATATCTCTCGAGATTTAACCGGTGTCATTCGTCGCATTTCAGAGCTTCAATGATTTCTGACTTTCATAAAACGCTTTTATATCTCGGCAACCGTAAATGATAGAAAGATGATTAAAGAAAGACTTTATACTTTATACTTTGCCCTATTGGTATTAGTCACAATGTATTACTCGCAATTATGTACTTTCGTTTATTAAAGCAATAAAGCGCGAGCTGGCCAAAAGAATCGTGCGCCCTCGCCATTCATCATTTTCATTAAACGTTTATATCTCGGCAACCGCAAACGCAATAGAAAGATGATTCAAAAAGCACTTTTTAGATCGTGCTCTACTCTATCAGAACTGTTCACTTTTATTATCGACAATTATTTATTTTGTAATTAGCGCTAATGCATGGATGTATGACATCTATGTGATTGCAATATCATCAATAATACATCTCACATTAAGGAGGAAGCTGTGACAGCGTAAACGACGCTGCTTTGGAAGCAGGCCATTCGCTACTTAAAAATCAGCAAAAACATCAAAATAGACGTTGATGCCGCGCGCCGGCATTCCTGGACTCGGTGATCTAGGTCAAGGCCAAAAAGTGGATCAATAATGTATGTACAGCTGCTCGTGACGTCATGACAACCGCCCGCCGCTCAAGTAGGGTCAAGGGTCAAGGCCATGTGTTGCTGGCTTGGCGCGAGAAAAAAAGTTCGCCAAATAAGAATCGCGCGCCTCGCCGCATTCATCATTTTCATTAAACGTTTATATCTTCAACGCGAATTATGTTCAGTATTCTATAACTCTTTATCGTTGAATCTTGTTCGAGACACCTTAATTTGCATTAAAGAACACATAACAACGTTAAAATAAATGTATTTCTAGAAATATGTCCTGCAATTGTTCGTCGCATTTCAGAGCTTACGTTCCGCCGAGCAAAGGCATTTTTATTTTTTCTCATTAACTAATAATATGTAAACAACATTTTATAATTATTTATCGTCTAATCACATTCGAGAGAGCATGCCTCGCATTAAAGAACACATAACAATGTTAAAATGAACGTATTTCTCAAGAGTTTAGTTGGTCTCACGTATCGTATTTCGGATCTCCGAATTAATTTATCGTCCAACGCCGCCCGTCGGCAGTCGCGCTACCTCTCTCTCAGTGGCTAGCATTATGCAACAGCATTTTATAATTATTTATCGTCTAATCACATTTGAGAGAGCATGCCTCGCATTAAAGAACACATAACAATGTTAAAATGAACGTATTTCTCAAGATTTAGTTGGTCTCACGTATCGTATTTCGGATCTCCGAATTAATTTATCGTCCAACGCCGCCCGTCGGCAGTCGCGCTACCTCTCTCTCAGTGGCTAGCATTATGCAACAGCACTTTATAATTATTTATCGTCTAATCACATTGGAGAGAGCATGCATCGCATTAAAGAATACATAATAATATTAAAATAAACGTATTTCTCGAGATTTA
>NW_020214300.1:0-1337 GCF_003070985.1 Temnothorax curvispinosus
TGCTTAGTTTTTTAAAAATAATAATCTGTAACCCTTTTAGTTGTACATCTTGTATATATTTTTCAATTTTAACATAAAACATAATCGCAATATAGCATGATTAATGTTAATAAGTCGTTAACTGTAAAATTTTTTATTTATTTTTATTCGCGTGTCTTACTGAATGTTGTTCGCAACTGTATATGTTCAGGTATCGATATTTTTGATAATTACAGATGGACACCTGTAACACGTGTCTGAAATTTACCTGATTTGTTTATTCTTTTATTCCCTTTAACTAATCGCAAATTAATTCTATTTGATAAAAGCAATTCTGTTAAATTTCTCATACATCGTTTATAATTTTCTATTAATTATAAATATTAAATAGTACGATATATATATATATTCGTACTCATATCCTTGAAAATTATTTCGGGAATTCGAGCGAATGTCACAACTAGATAAAATTATCTTTCATATTTTAACAGTTGAGTAGGAACATATTTGAGTTGGCGATAAATGATTCTCTGAAACCGCACGTGTGTGTAAATAATTCAGTAAAAAATATATAATCTTTATTTCAAAATACATTTGCACACTACGTACCAAAAATATATAATACAATAACGTAGTTTTTGCTCTTCAATTGATTGAATTTTAGAAAAGAAAAAGATTTAAAAGTATATAACTATGTCAGTCAATAAAGAGACATAGACGCAAATTGAATCATATATATTTAATTGCCTGCTCATTAAATATAAAGTGCAAACACATAGAAATTGTATATTTTTCTATACTTAAATGCAATAGAAAGAAATAATTAAACAAGTATCCTTGCATAGGAATATTATGCATAATTTTTACAAAACATATTTGAGATTCGCGCAATTGAGATATATAATAAAATTAATAACGATTCTATAAATCTTAGGTATATGTTAATAATACGACATGATTTTTTTAATTATGAAACTTACGAACTAACAGAAAAAGATTCGTATCCTAAATGCCAATAATTTTTCTAATGTAACAATAATACTGAAAATATATGGATAGAAATATATATAATAAATAATAACATAATTAATGATATACAAGAGCTTTTGTCGCGCATATCGATTTTCAATAATGGATATTATAACAAATACGTTTTACGTTCATTCGAAAACAAATTATGTGTACACATAATAAAAATTGTATGAATTAAAATTATGTGTATACACATAATAAAAATGCGGAATTATTTTTGTCAGACATAATTTTAATTCATCCAATTTTTATTATGTCAAGACATAATTTTAATTCATCCAATTTTTATTATGTCTAGACATAATTTTAATTCGTCCAATTTTTAT
>NW_020214301.1:0-1280 GCF_003070985.1 Temnothorax curvispinosus
TATTTTCACATCGAGAAATGTTTTATGAAATCTACAAGTTATAGATCATTTGTACTAAAGTAACAAATCTGCAAAATCAGGATACGACATGGCCCACGAAACATTAAAGGTCATCCAAGTCATATTGTCAAATACTTTTGCGTGTTATTATAAAGAAAGCAAATTAATTAGATTGTATGTAAGAGTGATAATAAATAGAAAAATTTTTATGCCAATATAATTATGTCTGTAGTGTATAATAAATTACATCATCATCTAATACTCATATCTGATTAAATGGTACATTGCGTAAATGAATCGTAAACATGACGCGTAAACAATCCTGAGACATTTATTTCCATGTATGTACACTTTATAAGAGTTAACATATATTCGTATTCCATATAAAAAAGAAATATAATTTTGTAAGATAAATACACATACATAACACACCAATCCACAAAAAATGCTATAAATTGAAAAATAATACTTTTTTATCGACTGAAGTTCAATTCTGTCATATACAATTCTTTGAGATTCACTCAATTATTTCCCAAAAAATTTGAAAAATTTTGTAACCGATTTCCAAAAAGATTGGTAACGAAAAATTATACACTTTATAGCAATCCCCGGGAAATTCTACCCCTGTTTTATATACAATTCTTTAAGATTCGGTCAATTATTTCCCGAAAAATTAGAAAAATTTCGGATAATAATTCCCAAAAAGATCGGTAACAAAAAACTATACAGTTTATAGCACTCCCCGGGAAATTTTACCCCTGTTTTATGTACAATTCTTTAAACTTCGGTAAATTATTTCCCAAAAAATTAGAAAAATTTCGGATATCGATTCTCAAAAAAATCGGTAACGAAAAACTATACAGTTTATGGCACTCCCTGGAAAATTCTACTCTTATTATGTATACAATTTTTTAAAATTCGGTCAATTATTTCCCGAAAAATTGGAAAAATTTCGGATACCGGTTCTCAAAAAGATCGGTAACGAAAAACTATACACTCTATAACATCTTTTCTTCAAACGACTTCATTTGTGTTTTAATATTCTCAATCGAAAAAATTCCTTTATCAGTTCGGATACAGATTCCCAAAAAGATCGGTAACAAAAAACTATACAGTTTATAGCATTCTCCGGGAAATTCTACCCCTATTTTATATACTTTTGATAAAAATTCGGTCGAATAGTTTAACAGTGTATAAAGAACATACATACATACAGACATTCT
This sequence comes from Temnothorax curvispinosus, assembly GCF_003070985.1. Lineage (NCBI taxonomy): Eukaryota > Metazoa > Arthropoda > Insecta > Hymenoptera > Formicidae > Temnothorax > Temnothorax curvispinosus. The sequence continues at coordinate 1,224 of NW_020214301.1, forward strand.
ATTTTATATATATATATATATATATATATATATATATATTTATATTATATTATTAAT
>NW_020214302.1:0-21512 GCF_003070985.1 Temnothorax curvispinosus
TCAAACATATGAATCATTTCATGTAAAAGAACTCCCCGAACCATGCTTTCACTACTCGCCGAATTTTGACAGACAACTATCTGTAAAGGAAAGAAGTTGTTATTGTTTTTAGCATGTATAATTATCAATAATATACAAAATACAAATATATATTAAAAGAATCTTTTTTTTTTTTTTTTGACAGATTGTTTTTTTACATATCGACAAACATATGATACAAAATATTTTATCAGCAAAACATTTGGCATAAATAAAATTTTAATTAAGCGACTAAAAGAAATATTTACCTGATTAAATTCTGAATCGTATCCACCAGTTACTATCGGATTACACACCTCACAAGAAATATGTCGCCGAATATCTATTTCACTGGAATATCAATAATAATCTAATCTAGTAAACAGTAAACAAAATGAAATTATAAATTTACACATATATATGCAACATGAAAGAATAAGTTACAAACCATCCAGAACTCTTCAGTGCTCCCATCATAAGTTTTATTATAGGACCTAGAAACAACACATGATTAAAATGATGAAAAAATAATATTAGATTTGACTAGATAGAATAAACAGTAAAATTAAATGATAGATAGATTCTATTTGAAAAGAATGGAAAATATGTTGAAATAATACAGTAGGTTCTAGCAATTAGAAATAAATTTGCATCGCTAATTCACTTTCTACTTCCTTTTATATAAATAAGAGAATGTCTTACTCTTTTTTATACATCTATAAACATTGTCTTCGCACTTGTTTTTGTCTATTGATTCTCGTCCCTGAGCGCCAATTAACCACTTCCACCAGTTACGCTTCAATTTCGCTCCTCTCCTCTCCGGATACATATCAGATCCCCATAAATCGCCGTTGTCCGCGGCTGCTCCTCCGCCAGCACCGTTCTCATTCCTTTTTCCTTCGTCCGCTTTCTCATTCTCGACTGTCATCGTCGCGCGAATAGAAAAATCGATGCGACAAAAATAAATCTAGATAAATAAATATTAATTACACCAGAACTTATCGTACTATCAGTCAAATAATCGCGCATTGACGGTGCAAGTACATTTTTCAATTTGAGGTTATGGTAGACTCGGGTGGATTACAATTGATTACATCATCTCGCTCTCACTGCCAGAACGAAGACATCGTAAAATAGATTGAGGGAATAAACATTTTTAACTCAATAATTTACATGTATAAATATTATTATTATTATATCTACAATGGTAAAAATAAATAATGAAATAGAAATTTCATCAGTTCGTGCAGTTTGCAAAATAATATTAAAATCTTATCTTTATTAATATAAGAATGTTAAATTTAAATAAATCACCTTATATGATCTAAAAATCTTTAATTTTTATATTGATTGTCTGTTTATAATTTAATACCTCTACACATTTTTAATCTACATCTGTAAAACAGAAATTTCATTATTTGTTAAAGTAATATTAAAATTGTATCTCTGTTAATATAAAAATGTTAAATATATATTTAAATAAATCATCGATTTATATAATTAAAGAATTTTTAATACATAATTTTCATGTTATCTATTAATTTATAATTTAATGCCTCTTTAATAACCTCTATATAACCTACAATTATATTTCTATTCTTCTTTGTACTTTTCCATTATCTTTTTAAATAACTCTATTTGAATTTAATAGTTTATGATTTTAAAGAAAATAACTTATTATTTAAGTATATTATAAATATTTATCGATAATAATTCAAGTTTTCCCTCGCGCGGTTAGTCTGAAACACGTGGTGGATCAAAGCACCAATCGAAAGTAGTCTAAACGAGGGAAACACGAGTTACGCCAATCTCATCGACGTGGCACGTCAGTTGGTGGCTGGTTGGAGTTATTGGCGCACAGTCGGCGCACGTTGGCATCAGGCGCATTCTCCAACCAACATTTCTCGTCGACAGTTGTCAAGTTGTTTGAGAGAACCGACAAAACTTGCAAGATGAATAAAATTATTTTCTTGTGCGCGTTAACGGGTATAATTTCGGCTGCTCTCGCCGAGACCTGTCAGAAGCCCGAGATCGTCGCTTCGTCATATGTGACGGAGGACGCGACGGTCCTCACGAACGTCGCCTTTACCATGCAATTCGTGTTGAAGTGCAGCAACGGTGTAAAGGGAATCAGTTTGTACGCCGAAGTCGAGGGCAAGACGTTGCCGGCCGTCAGATTGAGCGCCGATAATAAATATCAGGTAATACAATCTTTTTGACACTTCTTGTCTTGACATAAATGAATCAAGATAGGTACATCTGTAAATAAACAAAGATTGTAAATTACACGACGATTGGAATGAGAATAATGACATATTTAGAGATACTGAACAAGTTACTTATTTTTGTTTTAAACTATTGATCGAAAATTGAATTTGAAACAAAGTATCTAACTCGATCTTTTAGTAGAAATCATCAATGATAATGTAATACTCATGAAATTGTTTTGCACGTGCCGCAGATATCTTGGACGGAAGACATTAAGAAGGCAAGATCCGGCGATTATTATATAAAACTGTATGACGAGGAAAAATACGTCGCTGTACGTAAAGCGATAAGAAATGGAGAGGATCCCGATAGCGTGAATCCCTTGGCGGTGGTCGTTCTCAACAATCCCGGTGTTTTCCTCGGTCCCTGGGTAAACTCGGAATTCTTAGCTGCTGCTTTAGCTATTCTTGTGTCCTACTCGGCATTTTCCGCAAAGTACAAACTTCTAGCGTAGAAAACTCTTTTGTTACTAAAAAAATAAACGTTTAAACAAAGTATTCAAATAAGTATTATTTATCCTTCGGAGATAAAACTTGATAAAATAAAATTTAAGACATTTTTCCATGTTCGTCATAGAGAAGTTGGTATATACAATTTATTGCATTTACATTGAAAACCATAAAGAATTAAATTTATATATATGTATATATAAATATATCGTAATCTTGATTTTTACATAGCAAAGCTGTATAAAAATTAAGTTTGTAGCTTTATTACTTTTATACACAAAAAATTACATTCCTATTTTAGATCTTATATTAAATTCAAATATACGCTTGTATAACCCCCATAGTAAAAATATTATTATTTCGAGATTAACGGAATATAAAATATATCCATACATATTCAATATATATCCTGCGACGGTGGTTTCCCAAATAAGTGTTTCCAAGACGGTGGATACTTCAAATTATCACTACCGCTTGTTTCTAACACACGTATCCATTCATTTAAGTAGCGCACCAGAGCTATCGCGTCCTCTATGTTATCCCCTTCGGAGCAGAATTTGAACAAGACAGCGCAAGGAATGTCGGCATCGGACAGAAACTTGAAGAGGCTCTTGGCGAAGCCACCCCCTGGTATCTGCAATCTTTCCTCTCCACTCGTCAGGTCGGACGCGACTCCCGGTTGATGCGGAATCCACTTGAGGTCTTCAAAGAGTTTGCCGATCTTGGAGCGTATGCCAGGAGACGCGACGTATCTCAACTTGAGATGCTGCGGCTGGACCTCTCTCTTCACATAATCATGACTGCTCGCGAGAATTATTACCTGTGAGGAGAAAAAAAACATTTCATAAGTTATGACACTGTCGAAACAGTAGATTAGAATAATTACTTTAGCTATCTTTTTCTCGGTGACAAATTGCGCCAGCTCGTTGAAGAATTCCACGAGCTCGCCCACGTACGGCGAGCGGATTTGTATAACGACAATACGTTCCTTGATCCCCGCGTAAATGTCGATCGCCGTGATGAGCTCGTTCGAATGTTCATTGTAGGCATTCGCGCCGACGACCGGCACGAATGACGCGCTAAAAATTTGACCGATCTTGGAAAGGTTAAGATTCGAAACGAGTAAATCGACGGACAACTGGCCGACGTTTCCGACCGCCACCGACGGCAAGATGAGCGTATAATTCTCCAAATTAATATCCTGCGTTAGTTTAATCATTTTCACATTTAATGATGTTTTTATTTCGGTCAAAGTGTGAGGAGGTGAATAATTGCGAAGAATGTCACAACATCAACACTCGACCGGCAATGCACAAAGTGCAGTAAAGTGCGTGCTGAGCGTGCTCTTGCGTTCATATAATTTTTGATGAGTTTCGGAAACCGATCGTAGACGTGATAAATAGGTCTGTTCGTGTCGCTTGCACTTTTTGCACTTGAAATCATTGCTCTCTCTTTCTCCAACGCCCAATGTATATTTATCTTGTTTTAAGTGCACGAATTTTTGAGAATTTCAAGCTACATGAACAAATCTAATGTAAACTGCGCGTTCTTCTATTTTAATTAATTAGTTAATTTCTATCAATGCAGATTAACATATATAATCTCGGTTTAACTTTTATTTTTTATCTTTTTCTGATCCTTGAAATTAGAGAAAGGTGAACAGTAAAAAAAATTCTTAAAACTATAAAAAAAGTAAATTAAACTGACATTACTGACAATGGGTCTGTTCGCGTTGCTTGCACTTTTTGCACTCAGTATCTTCGCTTTCTCTCTTTCGAACGGCCGAATATATATTTATTTCATTTCAAGTGCAAAAATGTTTGGGGATTTCAAGCAACGCGAACAAGCCTAATGAGTGAGATTAATGTTAATCTGTAGAATCCAACAATACAACAAATGAGGCCAATCACAATCGAGGAATTCTCGAGGAATACAAGGCTGCGTTCCGAAACTCTCAGCTACGATTGGTCAACTCGCTTCTCTGTGCGCCACAACTTTTGCGCAGAAGAAAAGAACCTGCCTTAATTACTTTTGACTTCGTAGGGGAAAGGGGTGGTCTATCGGACGTGATAGTGGAGTAAAGTGGAGTATCTGCCCGACGGAGTTCTTGTCGTGGAATTCTCAAATTGATCTGATACAATCTAATCTTGGACATGGCATAGTGATCGGCGCATGTAGATAAAACACGAGGACGTTCCTTTAAAAATGGTAAGTTCACGAGCGGTATGCGTGCAACACAAGTTGACAAGATAACCTCATCTCGCCTGAGGAATGAAACGTCATGTGAAAGGGAAGTTTGGAAGTAGGCTCTAAACATACGCAGTTTTCGAGAGCATGACCAACGTCAACGTACTTTTCGCGCTTGACTCGTCCGCGAGACGATGTTCGTAACGTCCACGCTTTGCCCGAGAGGGCGAGAAAAAGTTGTCATATGGTGTCCCCAAGTGCATTGTACTGTGGTATTCATTTCATTTATTTGTGCGTCTCTTTTTTTTACACTTGGTTTCGAAATCGTTTTTCAGGAATGATTTCATTTCATTTTTGACAGTGTCAGTTTGGCATGGTGTGTGTAATCGATGTTCTAACAAATCTCTTTTTTCTTTTCCGAACAAGAAGATGCAAATCACTGAGATAATCGTTGAGAGACAGTCTGAGAGGAAAAACCAATGTTTCTCTCACAAGAAATTTTTTATTACTTGTACAACGTATGGCACACCTGTGTAATCTATAACGGATCAAGTATCTGAAGCAATTTTGCTGTATCACGAATATATGTCATTCTAATTAGGCCTGTTCTTTTTAGCTGAGCCCCTTGCACGGTTCATCTTTCCTCTTTTTCTCTTCACGTTGGAGAGAAAGAGAGAAAGGATGAGGTGCTCTCTGTGCAAGAAGTTGAGCTGAAAAGAACATGCCTGTTATATCGTGTAGCGTCCACTTGGAGGATTAAAGAGGGATTACAGTAAAGCTGATTGAGCTACATATTAATGACGCGCTCGTAAATAGAATATTTAGTACCGTGCATGGCACTGTTAGCTCTCGATTTCTCTCTGCCGCGTAGAGTCTTGACGACGGATCCCTGTATATCTCTCTTTCAAGACGGTAAAACGGGTAAAATAATATCTTGCTTGTGTAAAATTAGATTATCATGATGCCATGGAGAAGTTTCCGCTGAAAGGTACAGCGTCCTTGAACTCGGCAATTCTTCATTCGAATGCAAATGCCGTTACAACATATCGTTCGGTTGATGCAAAGGTATGTTGTTGGTTCCAATCTGCATCTTCTTGCTTTGCACGTTTATAGGCCGTTGTGCCTAGATCAATATCTTTTTGTAAAATGTGTAATGTTTATCTTATTTTTCCCTTAACAGTTCTGCACGTTATCATATGTTTCTTGCATGTATTAATATTTTATGTATACTCGTATGTACTAAAAGTTGTTGAAATTATTTAAAAATCATCGCACGTTTTATCTCTATGAACTTTGTTTAATGTATCTTTTTGTTCTAAAATTATCAGTGTTTAAACCACAGCTACTGAACTACAGAAGTCGACAATGTTGTTAAGTGAAGACAGAATCTGTAGATATAGCTGATAAATCTTGTGTTTTCAGAATATAAAGTATGGTGACATTACAGAGGATGTACGACTACGAACCGGAACTGTAAGACGCGAGACAAATCTAAGTAGCGACGACGACATGCTGGATATCAATCATCACACGTCTCATTCGGATAATAACGTGTTGTCGGATTGCGTCCGCATCGACGATGCATCTTCCCATAGTAAGTTTCAAGTTTATTTCAATCGATTTCGCACACGCACGATTCCGAATGATCCAATTACGTAGTGCTTTTATTTATTTTTAGCGAGCATTATAAAGAAGTGTAAAAGAAATTTTGCAAAACTAGATGTAAATCCACTTGCATAATTTTGTCACGGAGTTTAGTAGTCTTATACCTATTGGTGTCTGTATCCCTAGCTTGAAATATCGTCATACTTTATCTCTTCCTACTGAAGAAACTTTGAGGGACATCTGTTGATCCGTTCATCCTATCTGTTGATCCGCTCATCTGATCTGTGGTTTATCCCGAGCGATACCGGTTAAACAATCGAGCCAAATTTATTTGCACTTGCGGCATGTCATAGTGGCAAAATGTGTAAGTTAACACGACTAATTGCCAATCTAATGCCAATTTAACTAATTAATAAAAATAACTATAGATACGATATAGTTGATTTGATAATAACCAAATAGATATATCGATTCTAAATCTATTTATCTGAATAAGATATTTTTCAAACTGGATAAAGTATTTACACTATTACTGTCTACTGATTGTAAAAATAAAGTTTCATATGCATAAATCTAGTATGATGTCTTTGTCTTTTCGGCAGAATATGATATGTAATTTGTAAAGTGCTTTTAATCATGTATAATTAAAATAAAATTGATTTCTAATTATGGAGTTATTTTCAAAGATTTATTTAGTATTTTTCTTAAAGACATTTTTCACTTTTTTTATACATGTCCCACAATTTATTACAAAATGAAAAACTGGTAAGTATTTATGTGTAGGTGTTATATGTATTTAATGCTGAAATTTACTTTGTTAACTCATAACAGTTAAATGTAATGTGTGTACGTTTTTCGTTTTGCTCTATTTTAAAATCTTACCTCAACTATTATATCTAATATATATTGGGTTTTTTTTTATAAATTGAGGATAGAGAAATTATGATAAATTATCACTAATAAGAAAGATATTATTTGCTAATCTTTGACATATACACAATATTCTGAGATACTATTCATGTAATTATTAAACCTTTTTGTATATACATAACAATAATAATATTAAAAAATACAATTTTCAAAGTCAAGTATTAAAAAAATATTTTATTGTTATGAAATTTTGTAAATTTATTTTAATAGTTTCAGTTGACTCTGATGACATACCTGGCATCGGGCAGTATGATGATTTCCATACTATCGATTGGCAACGGGATATCGCGCGGGATCGAATGCGACATCGTTATATCGTGAAAAAGAAGCACGATTCTATTTGGGGTTTAATAAAAGGAGCTCACGACGCATGGTCGGGATGGCTGTGTGTTTTACTAGTTGGGCTTTTTACGGGAGTGGCGGCTGGTGTTATAGATATTGGCGCTTCCTGGATGACAGATCTCAAATTCGGTATTTGTCCACAAGCTTTCTGGCTAAATAAAGAGCAATGTTGTTGGAGCTATAATGAGACTACGTTCGATGGTGGAAACTGTTCACAGGTAAATATTTCTCTCTATTCAATTTCAGTCACAAATTTATTACAATTTCGAAAGCTATATTCTATTAATTAAAATTTTTTCTAGTTAATTTAATAGATATAATATTTTTTTTGTAGTGGAGGACATGGCCCCAAGTATTTGGTCAGTCAAAAGAGGGTGCAGGGCCTTATACGATATCATATTTATTTTATACAGCATGGGCGCTTCTGTTTGCAGCACTTTCTGCATCTCTAGTGCGAATGTTTGCTCCCTACGCTTGTGGCTCTGGAATACCCGAAGTAAAGATTTATCAAGTTTTTCTTTTTCAGAAATATACATAATCTAATAATATAGTATAATAAATATATAATCTAGTAAATTAATGTATTTACTTTATGATTCTTACATTAAATGTTTATTTAGATTTTCCTTTTTTTTTTCAGATAAAAACTATTTTGAGTGGTTTTATTATTCGCGGATATCTCGGTAAATGGACACTGATTATTAAGTCAGTAGGTCTGATTCTTTCGGTATCGGCGGGTTTAAGTTTGGGAAAGGAAGGTCCCATGGTACACATTGCATGTTGTATAGGAAATATATTTTCTTATCTATTTCCAAAATATGGTAGGAATGAAGCAAAAAAGAGGGAAATTTTATCTGCCGCGGCCGCGGCGGGAGTTTCCGTCGCTTTTGGAGCCCCGATTGGCGGTGTCCTGTTTAGCTTGGAAGAGGTATTTGAAAAATAAATATAATAATCTTATGTTTTAAAGAGCGGTTACAATGTTTCTTCAAGGCTAGGGATATCTTAGTAAAATATACAGAGTAATTTTTAATTATATGTCAATATACCTGAAATGAATTTAGAATTGAAAACGAGAAAAAATGTCATAAATTATATGTGTGCATGTATGCACGTATACATGAATAATAATACGTCTGTTTGTTTTAACTGAACTTCTTGCACGATTCATCTTTCTCCTTTTTTCTTTCGTGTTGGAGAAAAAAGAAGAATAGATGAACTGTGTAACAAGTTCAGCTAAACAAACAATGTACTAATATTTTGAAATTATGTTATAAAAATTATGTTTGTTTTAGGTCAGCTATTATTTTCCATTAAAAACTTTATGGCGATCGTTCTTCTGTGCTTTGATAGCTGCTTTTGTACTACGCTCCATAAATCCATTTGGAAATGAACATTCAGTATTGTTTTATGTAGAGTATAATAAACCTTGGATATTCTTTGAATTGATTCCTTTCGTCATGCTCGGTATAATTGGGGTACGTAACTTTCATTATATATTATAAAATTGTTCAAAAGCATGTATTTATAAGAGCGAATTTTCGATAGGGAATAATAGCAACGTTATTTATCAAAGCAAATTTATTTTGGTGCCGATATCGTAAAACTTCCAAACTGGGACAATATCCTGTTACTGAAGTGTTAATTGTAACAGTGGTAACAGCAGTAATTGGATATCCTAATCCATACACAAGGATGAACACTAGTCAACTTATTTACTTGTTGTTCAGCCAATGTGGAGTGTCAAATGCGGATATGTTATGGTTAGTAAATAAGGAAAGATTTTAATATTAATTTAGTGATTTAATTTAAATTATTCTATATTGAAGATATCACGTAACTTTAAATTACTATAAATACACAAATTTAACGATTGCATAAATTTTTATCGTCAAGATTCAAAATTTACATATATTATTGGATGTATTTAAATTATTCGAGAAATTCTCCTGCTCAACAGTGATTACAATAGAAACTTCACCGCTGTGAAATCTGCAATCGAAATTGCCGCGGCTGGTCCAGGAGTCTACAAAGCTATATGGCTACTCGTGCTGGCGCTGATATTAAAACTCATTATGACAATATTCACATTCGGCATGAAAGTTCCATGCGGTTTGTTTATTCCTTCTCTCTGTCTGGGAGCGATAATGGGTCGTATCGTCGGAATAGGAATGGAACAACTCGCTTACAATTATCCTCACATATGGATGTTCAGTGAGGAGTGTTCCATGGGCGTCGACTGTATAACACCTGGACTGTACGCGATGGTCGGGGCTGCTGCTGTTCTTGGGGGTGTAACTAGAATGACGGTCTCTTTAGTCGTCATCATGTTTGAATTAACGGGCGGCGTGCGGTATATCGTACCTTTAATGGCTGCAGCCATGGCGAGTAAATGGGTCGGCGATGCTCTCGGGAAACAAGGCATCTATGATGCTCATATTGGCTTGAATGGATATCCATTTCTGGATAGCAAGGATGAGTTTCAACATACGACTCTGGCAGCGGATGTCATGCAACCCAAGTAAGCACAAAACGATAATATGTAAAAATGTTTTCGTATATTTTAAGATTGTGTGCATGCATACATATATATATATATTCTTGTTAACTTTTAGACGAAACGAAGCTCTTCACGTTCTTACTCAAGATTCGATGACGGTTGAAGATGTAGAGAACTTGCTTAAAGAAACGGAACATAATGGTTTTCCTGTAATAGTCTCGAAAGAATCTCAATATCTAGTTGGTTTTGTTTTACGACGGGACCTCAATCTTGCTATTGCCAATGCCAAGCGAATGATCGAAGATATTAGCAGGCAATCGTTAGTTGTCTTTACTAATGGAAACAATATTCAAAGTCATTCGCCACCGCCCTTGAAATTAAAAAAGATATTGGATATGGCCCCTATCACTATCACAGACCAAACTCCCATGGAAACTGTAGTTGATATGTTTCGAAAATTGGGATTACGTCAAACTCTAGTTACGCATAACGGGTATGTATATAAATCATTTATATTAACATAGTAACACATTATGTGTTTAACTAATATTAAAATTTCTCATGCAGGCGATTACTAGGTGTAATTACAAAGAAAGACGTTCTGAGGCATGTAAAGCAGCTCGACAATGAGGATCCAAATTCAGTTTTATTTAATTAAACATTGCTGCTGCAAATAGCCAACTTGAGATTATGAATTCGACGCATTAGCATAATAAAATGAAAAACATATACAGAGATAATTTATATGAATTTAATTATATAAAATGTATTTTATCTACTCCGTCAATCTATTTGCACACTTAAATTATTATAACACTGTATGTAATTAGATAGAAATAAGCGTGCAATAGGTTTAGATTATTAAATTTGTATATTTATCTTTATTTGAATGAGAAATAGGGAAAACAATTTTTTTTTTCTTTACCATATTTTACCGTATCTGGTCATATACTGCGACCAGAATTATATTTTTCACATTGTAGTCAATAATGAATCAAATTGACAATTCATGTAAATGATTTACTATGTACGTAAAAAAAGATGTACATAATGAATTATTTACATCGAATTTTATTCATTATTGGCGGTAATGTGAATATTGTTATGATATACACTTTTTTGAATGGCATTGTAATTGCATAAATATACGTTGTGTATGATGTTTCTTATAATATTAAGTTAATGATAAGTATATATTGTTTAACAATATGTATCTTACCATTATCCTAAGTGTATTTTTACCCCGCATATCTATTTCATGGTTCTGCGTGATTGATTTCACTTATTTGCTATCATTTTATCTCAATAATTTTTTTTATAAATCTATTTTTAAATATTAGATTTGCATCTCCGTCGTTCACGAGATAACTCTCTTGAAATAACACTCTTAATTAAATTCCTTTATATGTTAATCTAACGTATATTTATATGTTAGCTATAAAACACAGATCCGTCATTTCAGAAAAACTTTATGAAATAGATAACACATATAGTTAAATATCTTTATACATGATTTATTTCGAAGTAATTTCAGTAGCCATTACTTAATTCAAATAAAAAATTATTAAATTAAATTAAGATATTACAAATTTTTTTTTATACATGCAGTATAATTATTTCATTTCGCGTGTATGTATATACTTACGCGTGTAGAGCATACAGAGCATCGAACATTAAAATGAATCAAATTTCATGTAAAATAAAGAAAATTATTTGTCTAAAATCTCCAAACATAACTGTATTTCTTAACAACACAATGAACAAATATATAACAAATAAAAAAATAATATACATACACGTGTGTGTATGTATAATTTTGTATTATATGTTACATATATACACACTCGTATACACATATATAATATGAAGTTTTATGCATATGTACATACATTCATATATACATACATACATATATAGAGAACTTTATATTATATATGTACATATGTAAAATATATGTATGTAATACATGATACGTGTGTACTAATATTTACAAAACTGTTATATGTACACATATTTATTATCCATATTTTAACATGTAGATATAATTCTCGGTAACAATTAACGAATATATAATCCCCTATTTTTCTTTTGGTACTATTAGCCCCTTGAGAACGTCGAAACTATTTCCATCTGAATGTACAGTAAACATGCCCTTTTTTCCTTGTACCAACAAATATCCGTAATTATCAATACCTAATATCGTAACATTTTCTCTTCTTCCATTTATAAATGTTACCATGACATTTGAATTTCTAAAAAAGAATATATGTATGTACGTATGTGTGAATACTGTGAAAATATTATTATATGAACATTAAAAAAGTGAAGTTAAAGTATGATGGCTATTTACGTATGCAACCAATATTTGTAGTAGAGTTGGTAGAAGTGATCTGTTTTGCCGCTATGTAGAATATCTAATAAAATTTCCATTTCATTGAATACCATCGCCAAGTACTTTTCACAAGAGAACGTTTCCAACTTTGTACCATATTTTTGATTATATTGCAGAATTGCATCATTAATGCAAGTTGTGGGTTTACTATTGGAAAGATTTATACCAGCACCTGAAATATATATTTACATTCGTTTTAAGTGGATTAAATTATGATAAATTATCCATAAAATTTATATTTTATTTGTGATTGATGTTACATACCAATATTGCAGATGAACATTGCTCCACCATCTTCCGCCAGCGTAGAAACGATTATACCACCAATCTTGATCGAATTACCAATATATATGTCGTTAGGCCACTTTATTCTGAGATCAATATCCTAAAATAAATTAGTTATTAATTATTAGTCATTAATTTCATAAAATAAATTGTATTATATGAAAAGTCAGAATTTTTTTATAGAGATGAGGATCTCTCATAGTTTGTAATAGGAAAATGAAAAAAAAATAGAGATGAGGATCTCTCATAGTTTGTAATAGAAAAATGAAAAAAAATACCTCGTATCCTTTAATAGATCTTACTGCTGACACAAGTGCTACAGCAGCAACATGTTGAAGAATTGAGATATAATGACCGATACTCGACATTATAGAAATATGTATTTGTAAAGTGAACATAGCACAACCCTTTGGACTGAGCCATTTATTAGAATATCGCCCTGGAAATGACGTAGCCATTATACTATTTCTGCATATAATCAAAAATAAAAAATAGTACCTCGTCCATCTGCTTGTTGTCGTGGAATAACTGTCAGTCCGTGTTCTAATCGAGCGTCGATCGCATTCATAGATGATGTTAAGACATCCGCGTATATTACTAAGCGTCCTAATTCCTTTGTATAGAGATTCTGAAAATAAATTTCGAATTTAATAATGAAAATTGTTTTTTTTTTTCAACTCACTTAGCTATATGTCAAAGTTACACACAGTGCATAAAATGATTTAATCTCTAAATATGCACTATTGTTAATATATTGGAAGGTTGGTACACTAATTAATGATATAAATGTATTAGAAGAATTTACCTCAAAATAATCGACGGTCGAGAAATTAGGCGGGCACATATGCATCATAATAGGAAGGAAATTAGCTGATGGTGATTGCACATTTTCGTTGTTTGCGCAAAATTGAATTTCCATTCCTGACATTTTTAATACGTTATTCCCACTCATTTTATCCTTTAATTTTTCAAGCATCTTAAGCTTCATCTACGAATGTATAACGTCATATTGTGTATGTGTACATATGTATCATTAATAAATCATAGCATTTAACTGCTAATTATATAATTAAGATATTATTATCAGGATTGTTCATTCTTAAATATATTTATGTACCTCAAATTTGCCTAAAAAGTAACCTGGAGTGTACCGAACAGATCTTTGACTTGTATCACGATTTACATCTAATCCTAAATGTGTGCTCAGTAGATCGCTGATTATCTCCAAACGTGCAACATTACTCTTCTTCAACACATCAAATTTATCCCCCTCGTACACATATTGCATTGGATCTATCTCTAAATGTATTTGGGAGAACACAACTTTACCACCACTGCTAGGCAGAGTTGCAAGCAATATGCTTGGACTGTGCCACGTTTCTTCTTTGCCTAATACTTTTACATCAAACGAATGTAAATTCCCTTTTTTGTCCTTAACGCTAGCCGTCGTTGGAGGATTCAGCGCAGACGCCCTACAAAAGTAACATCTTGGATAATTACTTTTTCTTCGTATCTATTTTAATCTGATATTATTTTTCTCTTTTTCCCCGCGACATAATTATATTTTATTTTATTAATACAGAGAAGATATTACCTTATATCTTCGTGATCTTGAGAAAAACGAGTTCGTATGGGAGATGCGTGGTAGCAAAAAATGTGATGCATCATACGCACTCGTTTCCATTTACCGTACGAAAAGTCAACGAGCTCATTTTCACGCACTTCCGCAGTCTTGAACGATGGTAGCAAAATATGGAGCATGTCGGAGCATAACGCTAGGAGTTTACCTCCGCGTATAACGTATTCTACAAGATGAGCACCGAGCTCTGCACCAACATTGCCGCAAAGAACAACCAACGAAACCTGATCTATCCAAACCTTGCAACGATCATATTCCCCTTTAGAAAATACATGGATGACATACCTAGAAAAGATAAATCAATCGTTCATAACTAATTATTGAAATAGATAATTAACTGCAGAAGCAAGTTGTTGAAACCATTAAGTTTTAACAACTTATTAAAACTTATAAATTCTAATCCATATAATATAAAACTAACATAACATACCTATCTTCCTCTAGCACTCTTGATAATAAATTCTGTAAATTGTCGGTCGCGCTTAGGCTATCCGCACAGACGAGTACATTTGGTGGTTTAATCACCTTACTAGGTTTTTCTTCTTCTTCCAATTCAGAACTTCTGTAAATTAATATGATTCATAAAAATCACGTTTTTTTTTCTATTGTTCATAATATGAGTACAGAAAGTATATCATTAAATATTCTCCACCCTCATATATACTTTTTTTTACTTTTAGATATATTATACTAACTTGGAATCAGTTTCTCTAGTAGACTTGCTTTGATCAGTATGTTCAGATTCTTCATCGTCGGTATTGTCTTTTTTCTCCGTGTCAGGTAAATGAACGTTAGTATAATTTTTAGATGTGCCTTGAGTAACAGCTAAGAACACATCCTCCGGTAAATGGTTCAAATCATATGGCTTTTTTGTTAATCCTACATGCTGTTTGGTTGGTGACGAATTACATGTTGCTGGTGCAGAATTAGATGAACTAGCATCTAAGAGATATAAAAATAAAAATTATACTTGTGAATTTTTTTTACGGGCAATTGCGTAATATCCTTCCAACATACCAATGTCTTTCATAACTTCTGCAAAGAATTCGTCTGTAAATTCGGTGTTCAAATTATTATCTTGTGAATGTACACTCATGCCACGTACTCTAACAACCTCTTTAGGCTTGTGTTTCTGCTGGGAAGTTTTTCCTTGGGCTGCATCGCATAATGCATAAAAACTATCTGTAAAAAGTATATAGTGATATAATCATTACACGTTAGAAGATACGTCGCAACAAATACAAGAGTTAAATTATTACAACTTGCTTTTATTTGGCGGTGGACCGAGGTGTCCAGTATCACTGTAAATACGCGGTTTTCCCGATACCAAAACAGCTGAAAAAAAATAAAGCAAAATGAAGCAAGTGAATGTCAAGTTATCGAAGTATGTTAGATTTCGAGATGCAAGAGTGATATATACATTGAACACGTTTTATAAATAAGCCATTGTTAATGCAATATTGTCCCTGCATGATCCCAGTTATGAAGCTCGTAATATGTTCTAGGTCTGTTTTTAAAATAAAGTTCATATTTCTACTCGATACCGTCCATGCCACAATTAGACCATAATCTTCAAGCTGTAAAACAATGCGTAGAACATGAGATAAATCTTGAATTTCACTTATTCGAAAAATAATAATACAGATTCAAAGGCTTACACAATTAATATAGTTATACATGCAGAATGCATAATAATAAAATTAATAATTAAAGACTTGAACATTGTACTTTTGCAGAAGTCGTTGAGGCCTTAGATCCGTAAGTTTCAATATCAACTTCCACGAGAATATGCAAGTCAGATTCGCTTAAAACCTGACAGCAATTATTATTTATATATAGGGGAAACGAATTTCCATACGGACAGGTCAGCCAGTTAGATACGTCAACTTTTTGCTAAAATAAAATAATAGTTGTCAATCTCATTTTATCGCACTTGCAAATATAAGTGAAATAATATTTACCATATATTGTACTTACTTGAGGATATATAGTATATAATTTCGCTCTTTCATCATACCACAATAGTTCATCAAGTTTCGCGAGATTCTTGTTAGTACATAAGTGAGAACTCAAAAACTTTTCATTCTGCTCGTATCCATTGCGATCTTAAAAAAATCATTATACAAGATATAAATATACAATAATATCTCAATGCATATTTATTTGATGTAATATTTCTCCTTTAATAAATGTGAATTAAAAATCTCAATATGTATATAAAAACATGGCTATGAAATAAATTTTCTGACGATACAAAGTTCTCTCTATTTGCGATATTTTTTTATGGTATTCATAGACCACATTATGTATACATTGAGCAAAAGTAACGTTACTCGTTAGTTGTATAATAAAATCTGGCATATGTGTATACATATAAAAATTACCTTTCTTTAAACGTCGAGATGACTTAATTTTAAGCGTAAAAGAAGGACGATTCTGGTTCCCCTTAAAGATGGCATCTAAGTGCGCTTTTAGAAATGTTATCCTTCGTGCTTGCATGATGGTGGCTATCATATAAAGAAACGTTAACAGCATTTCTTTAACAGTTGATAATTGTTTAAAATACTTGCTATTTTACTTTCAAACCGGGATTCTTGCCTTCAAATCTGAAACAATAAGATGTATAAGATATAAAGAGGCACGAGGTAAGTACTCGCAAAAATTTCATCATCAAACTGCACCATAATGAAAATATATTTAAAAATATATTTCCTCAGAAAATATATTTCTTAAAATAAGGTCACGTTCAAGGGAAATTAAACAATTTAAACAAACATAAAAATTAATTATGCCTAAAATCACACAGGTGTGATATTAAATATACAAAATCTACTGTTTGCAAAGTGATGGCATCGCGATGGAAAGCAGCGCTAATTATAAAGTGCACATTATTAATCGTAGATTTGTTTTTTCAACAACCTTTAGATATCTCACATGTGGAAGATTTCACATAAATATTGGGAAGCACGTTAACGTAAGTAGACTCCAGACCGAACTCTCTTTTTTTAATCGTACACGCGAGCGACGCGCAAGGCCACTTGGCGAACGCCAAAATACACGGTGTCATTCAAGGTGAATTGTAATTGCAATTTTGAATCGGCGAACACCCATACGCACCATAATCCTAAACCAGCGTTTTTCACCCTCAACAGTGTGTTCGCACGGGGGGATCGAAGTACAGCGCAGAAGCGGTATTGTAAATATCGATATTTACCGTGGCATTCGTAAAGGCAGCCAGGAACGCACCGCCGGACTGGACAAGACGACTCTCTGGACATTGGGCAGAACAAAGCCGAGCATCCTGTTGTTCACTCCAATTTACCGGGTCCATCGACGTTGGACTGCTGCTTATCAACCGCACAACCGTCGTCTGCCGACAGCAACTAACTGCAGTGCTCCTGCAATAACCAGACGCGATTGATTATCAGGTGAAAAAGTTTTCAGACCCTGGGACGTGCTCCATTCGACAGCCAATTGACACAATCTATCGGTGTTTTTTTGATAACATTAAGGGTACTCAAATAAGTTAGAATTTAACGGTTTGACAGGTTATGTCGGGTTAAAGTCGGATAAAAAGTTAATTTTTAAACTTTTAACCCAAAGATTACTGTGATAGGTTAATGAGTCACTTATGTATTTTGCATAATCTTAAAGAGTAGCGCGCCCAAAGTTTAAAAATTAACTTTTCTCGACTTTAACCCGACATAACCTGTCAAACCGTTAAACTTATTTGAGTACCCCTATTGATAACACGCGACGACCATTGAGATTTGTTTGTTGTATTTGCACTGATTTGCACCTTGCGACGCTGTCTCCCACGCTGTCCACGTCGGAAACGAGATGGATATATTACACTGCGACGTCGGAGGAAGGAAGAGAGACAATCGCGAGTGCGGGAAGTGCACGTGAAACGAACAGACCAGTGTCAACGTGTCAAGTATCATATGTGATCTCCATGTGATCATACGGTACTGTTTACCTGATCGTCTACACGTGGTTTGGTACGATGGCTTGTAAAAATCTCTGCGCGAACATCATTAAGGAAGGTCGGATACTAGACAGATGTCTAAAAGCCGCTGCAGCTGGACGCGGTTACTCGAAAGAGGCGAGGACACCATCGGAGGACGATGAGAGGTCGACGCACTTCGGTTTTCAAACGGTTAAGGAGAGCGAGAAAGGAAAGGAAGGTAAAGATTCTATTGTTCTTGTTCCTCTCTTTTTTCCGTGAAAGATTGACAGCTGTCAAGCGGATGAGATCACAAACATTTGCAGCTTGTTGAAATCTTGGATGTACAACGGCCACTTAATGTTGAATATTTCTTGCAGTGTATACCGTATTTGAAAATGTCGCCAATTCTTACGACTTGATGAACGACACGATGAGTCTGGGTATCCATCGCATCTGGAAAGATATGTTTATGCAAGAATTAGGACCTACGCACGGCACCCGTCTCCTGGACTCTGCCGGTGGCACGGGCGACATTACGTTTCGGTATATAAATTTTCTGAGGAACACGCCAAATCCGCACAATGTGCGTAGCCACGTAACTGTGTGTGACATAAATCAACATATGCTAGACGTTGGGAAGAAACGGGCGAGTAGACTAGGTTTATCGCAGGACGCTAATTGCGATATCACGTGGAAGCAAGAAGATGCGGAGAAGCTTTCCTTCCCGGATGATTCTTTCTCCGCTTATACCATAGGGTTTGGTATAAGGAATGTGACGCGTATTGACAAGGTGCTTGTAATGAGTTTATCGCTCAATCAGTCATTCATTGTATGAAGATACTAAAGTATATGAAATTTATATTTATTAATCTTTAAAGAATATCTGCTACACATTTTAAGCTAAAGGTCTTAACATCTGAATATTAAATTTATATTAAACATATCTATGTTGTGTGTTACATATATCTATGTTTATTTTTACACAGGTGTTGTCCGAGGCATACAGAGTATTACAGCCGGGAGGGAGATTTTTATGCCTAGAATTTAGTCATATCGAAAATAAACCTTTACAATGGTATATATGCCTTTAAATTATAGAAAACTTATAAAAAGATAATTATACATGAACCAATCTGTAGAAAAATTTATTTGGTGTCTGTTTCAGGTTGTACGATCAATATTCCTTTCAAATAATACCTGTGATGGGACAACTAATCGCAGGACAGTGGAAACCTTATCGATATCTTGTAGAGAGCATAAGAAGATTTCCAAAACAAGAGGATTTTAAGGTAAAGAATACTTCTTTATATTTATTTTATTTTTTCTTATACGTACACACATAAACTGCGATAACGAGTTGTAAGGAGAGATTTTTTTAGAACTTTCTGTAGTTTCATTTTAATTCTATTTTTATTTTAATCATTAAGCTCTCCTTTATTATGCCTATTTTACTATTATACTTAACAACTTGCTAATGTAGGTTGCGGTTTTTATTTATACTTGCTCTCATATTCTTTGTTATATTTTCAGAACATGATCGAATTCGCAGGATTCAGAAATGTGACTTATCAAAATCTTACGTTCGGTATGGTCGCTATTCATTCGGGATTTAAACTATAAGCAAGATATCTTTAGACCAAAGAATTTTTTGAGACAAAAATGCCTTACACCTATAATACAACACCACCAAACCACAAATTATGACAGCTGCGGTAATTACGGCAATATCAAAGTACAAGTAAAATATGATAAAACTTTGTCTTTTTCAGAAAAATTGTATATTTCTATTAGTAATCAAATACTGTTTCTAGTATTATTAAGTGTACGATTATTAGTATTATTAAGTATACGATCATATTGTAAAAAATAAATCATGTTGCGTAAATATATTACGCGATTATTGTTACAATTTCGTGATTGATTTATCGTCATTTTGATTGTAATACGCATACGATGTCTCGTCAGTTTACTTTATCAACAGTTGTTTTTTACATTTCGCGCGAAATTTCTTCGCGGTATCGCAGAAATACCGGTTAGGAACTCATTTCTTTATGCTATTGTACATTTCGGCCACCTGTCCGAGTGTGAAATTTGCTTGCCTACTGCGTAATCGCTTTACGCCTGCAATCCACCGTATTGCGTAAGAATCGTGCGACTCCTGGGTGCCTCGAACACGAGGTGATGCGACCGACGGTGCCTATCGCGATTTACGCTACTACGCATTGCTGCGCGGGACGCTTCCGCGGATCGCTCTTTCGTAATTTCGTGGATCTGGAGGATGCGAAGAGGTACAAGTGAAAATTCTGAGAGAGTTTATACGCATAAAACCGAAAACGATTTTAACAATTCTTGAGATTGCTTCCTCTTTAATTAGTTATCGTTTAATACTTGTCTTGGAAAAATCTCACAGTTTTTCAGAGCTTGCCATTTATGCCTGCTCGCATCTCCGAATTAAGCCTAGACGAAAATGCTATTTGGGTCATAAATTTTTCAAGTATAAATGATATTAATTAACTGACTTAATTAACCGACTTAATTACAAGTTGTATTAATGCTGTAAGAGTGAATGACAACTATCTCCTCCGCGCGCACAGCTGAGCCGCAGAACATATATACATATTGGAATGTTGATTGGATGAAGAACGTTGAGAGACGCGGGTGCTTTCTTCGAAAAACATCGTGAATTTGCATAGTGCAAATTGTAGTATTCACCAGGAATATTACAATTTTCATATGAATCTGTTATATTGGAACGATAATTCGAAAATAGTATTAATGTATGTGAGAGAGAAATAAGGGAAATTTTTTTATTCTGTTCGCCGCGTTTTTATTTCACGATCTATCCACCTTTCGCTTCGATCATCTCATTTTATTACAGAAAGGCATCGTAGCAATAACTTTTTTATCAGTAGTTTTATCCTTACATTTTCTTTATATATATATTCGAGCTC
>NW_020214302.1:21612-33636 GCF_003070985.1 Temnothorax curvispinosus
TTATTATTATTATTATTATACAAAAAGGAAGAAAACGGAAGGCAGTAAGAAGGAAGCTTCAACGCGACGATAAGACACGACCCATTGAGAGAAGATGTATTGTGCTGACGACAACGGCGAAGACGACGACGACGACGACGACGACGGGATCGAAGGCCGTCGAGGCGAGGGGGGAAATTCATTCTATACGTGGCGTAATATCTACATGCGTCATGCGGTGTGCTTTCTCTAGGAGGTGAAAATTCTTAACTTTCTTCGGCCATAGAGACATTCCTACCACCGCCGATGATGCTTGGCACCGCGCGTTCCCACAGCTTTTCAGTACTCCGCCGGTTTTGTCTATTATTGACGCATCTTCTCCTCACTTCCCGGTGTTACTGGCGCCGCCGAGACGATTTCGCCTTCGATCGGCGTTCACACTTCACAATACGTTATGTCACCCCCGCGGGAGATTCTCTTCTTTTTTTTCTTCTTAGACCCGGCGGTTTTCTACCTTTGTCGGCGTGGGAGTTTCACGGCTGCACGCCGATTTTCTAACTTCGTCGGCGTGATTTGCGCTTTTCGAGATGCTCATACGCATTTCTTTAGCGCGCGCATTTGAGAGTATCTCGATTTATAAATTATTTATATTATAGCTGGATTAAGGAGATTTGTTGGACGTCGGGCTACGAATGTGCTATACGAAATATCATTAAGTATATTGCATAATTTGTTCCCCTTCCCTCCCCCAAAAAATAAATTATCCTTCATACCGGAAACCTAATGCAAACAGAGGTCTAACTCGCCAGGTGATGAATTGGGAGAGATATTTCTTACCGGAAGAAATCGCGCGGTGTGTCGGTTATACCGAAGAACGGAGATGCAGAATCGTGATGCAGCTTCTTGCGCACGTATCGATTTTCCTGACCCCGGTGACCACGTACCCCTTCCGCCTTGGATACTTCCTGGAAAGTATGTAACGCCCCGCCGCCGGCGCCGCGCCGCCGCCGCCGCCGCTCGGGCCTACGGTTTATATCCGTCTGTTAGCGAGGATCGGTGCAGCGCTATTATACAACACGCCGTTTCTCACGATACCCCATCGTACCATGGTCCGTCTAATTGATAATCATTGCTATCGGATTTATGAGCGACTTGAGCGAGCAAACTCTCATTTTCTTAACATGTTAAATAAATTAAAGTAAGAATTTATAGCTTGTCGTGCAGGAGCATCGTGGATCATTATTCTTATATTATTGTCTTAAAATAAAAAAAGATTTTTTACTCAATTTGAAAGATCATCAACCACTCTGATACCCAATCTCGATTGTTATCAATTATTGTGTATTGGTAGAATCATTTTAATTCTGGAGTTAAGTCTTCGACAGAATTTTATGGGCACGAGATTAATATGCGATTAATACGAGATTAATATAAAGATTGAGATTAATCCTCTCGATCAATTTTACCGTCATCTACAATATATTTTGTAAAGAAATAAAATAAAATACCAAAATTTCGTAACGTTTAATGAATATCATTCTTACACACAACGAGAACCACGTGGAACTTATCCTCGTATAGTTACATATCTTATACGATATATATTTAACAACGCAGCAAAAATGGAAGAGCGAAAGGGTTAACCGCTACCTCGGGAGAATTATGACGTGGGCGATGATAGATATGGAGCAAGAAGCCGGTGCGCCAATTACTCCGCCCATTTAAAGGACGAATCGCGTCGCGTCGGCCGTTCCAGATTACATCAGCAAACGTGAGAATTACGCGATGATTGCGCCGATTAATCGAGAGTAACACGGTGAGTCCCCGGTGAGCCGCTATATCGTGTTCCCAGGAGATGGAATTAACGCGCTTCCATTTCTCCGAGCTTGCAAAAGTTTTAGAGAACGGAGAACGGGCAATATCGGGCGAGTAATCTCGACGGAAAGAAACTCTTCGGCGTATATAGAGTTAACATTATCCAGACGATTATCGGCGGATCTATAGATCAATGTTATAGACCTCTCGTGCTTACGAGAACGAGTATCGCAGCTTGATGACGCAATATTATATCTAATTTCCACGTAAATCAATTTATAATCATTTTTATAACGACTCTCTCTTTCTCCTTATATTTTTTCTCAGCAAAAATTTCGTAAGATCTTATACAGAATGAGCGAGAGAAAGAGAAAGAGAGAGAGAGTCATCATAAAATTATCTGGTATGTAGAGTTCTTTGATATAGTACAGTAATAAATAAGGAATCACGCGATTATAGACTCGAGAGAGAGAGAGAGAGATGCGCACGTTATGCAATTGACCTGTGTGTTGGTTTAACCGAAAATTCGCAAAGACGATTTTACCTTAATACCCGACGAGAGATGAGCGCCTCGGAGACGACGTTCGGATACTCTGACGACAGTATTGGAAAGGAGAGAAAGTGTTAGATAAGGATAACTTGGCACTCGGGCAAGTCTGTGGTCTGCGTAGCGCTTCTTCTCCCGTGGCATTACAATTATAACGCGATTATCCCCGCGGAAATACCATGCCAGACCAGACCGACAAATCGAATGAGCCGATCGAGAGAACACGAAAGAGGAGACTTTACGCGCCGCCTTATGGAATACACGTGTCAGTATCGGCGATCGCGTCGCGTTTAATCCTGTAGCTTACAACATAACACTAACTGTATCCCTTTTGCATAATTTAAAATTATAATTCAATATCCCAAAGATTCAATAAATCAATAAATTAGAAAAGAAAAAAATTATTAAATACATTAAATTATTAAAATCAATAAATTAAAAAAAAAAAAAATATTAAAGCATGGAATAAATTGTAATAATCTCATTGTAATGAGCATTATATAATGAATAATTTGCTCCCTGCTTTAATAATTTTTATTTTTAATTTATTTATTTTAATAACTTACCATATTTAATAACTTTTAATTTATTGAATTAAACAACGCAAGTTTCTTTTAAATTTTATTTTATACTCTTACTGGATCTCTGATATACATTATCTATTGCTTTTCCGACAAATTAAGTGATCTAATTAAAATATCCTCGCAATTACGGCAATGAGTACGACCACTCCGAGTCTGATCGGCGTCAATATGGAATTCGTACGGTGAAAGATGCGACAGATGAGGAGACGGAGATGGGAGAACAGCGGAGGAAGAACGGGCGTCCTCGCTGCGCTCTTACTGGGCAGTCAACGTAGCCGAGAGCAAGAGCGAAGGGGCATGTAATTAAGCCGCGTAAGGCCCGAGGTGAACGGGAAAATCGTATCTCGAGTACCCCGCGCAATTTAACCGGACGTCCCGAGATATGCCACAGCGCTCGAAGGTAGAAAGGTCTTCCTTCCCGGGTCAGTGAATAGGAGAGATTTGTTCTGGTTGTCCTCGAGAGGCCCACGCACATATCGCCGCATATAAAGCACTTTGAACATCTTAATATATACATATGTATAGCATCTAGATTTTTGCTAAAAGATATACTGTATATATGGAGGGACAAAAGCCATAGTGGTGTAAGTCAAATTTTTTGAAATATAATTGATTCGTGTGCATAGATGCAATCTGTAAAATATATAAATTGCATCTATGCACACGAGTCAATATTTTAAAAGCCACTATGGCTTTTACCTCTCCATATATAAAAAGTATTTTTTATAACTATTAAAAATGCTGCGTATTTTTTATAACTATTGAATATCTAGATGCTGCGAAGAATCGATGCTCAATCTGACGCAGCACTCGGCGCAAATTGCCTCGCGTTGCGAAATTATCTAACGGGGTGGGAAAGACTGGCGGCGGGGTGTCCAGCGTGTCGGGATGTTCCGTCACGAATTGAATCGCTCGATCGCGAAACGTTATTTGCATGTAACTCATTTGCCGAGCGCCACGCCGCGTTTTCGAGGGCATCTCTCTCTCTCTCTCTGTAATATATTTCGCGTAACGGGTCCAGCTTCTTCGCCGCACCTTCGGCCGCGGCATATCGCTGCCATCAGATCGAGCGAGTTCCTATTTCGCTTCACCTTCTAACGAGCCCGAGTCTTACACATTCGGTTTCTTACAGCTTCTCGCTCGATTACGTCTCGCAATAAATATTGCGCAACGTTAATTTATACCCGGTGATCTCCGGACACGCTGGACGCGTGAGGGGGAAGAGAAAAAATTTTTCCCGCCGATTGTCCAGTGCTCTCAATGAGGAAACTATCGGTACCTATCGAATGGTCCGTTATGGTGCGGTATTCATATTCGAAGGCAGATCCGTTACGCAAAGTCGACTCCTCTGCGCGCGACGTACCGACATACGAATACGCGTTATTCGCCACGATCTCGAAGATCTCGAGGGATTTCACTGCCTCGTAGGTGTATGTGCTCCGACGGTTTAGCGTTTTGCCTCGAGGGAGCGTAAAATTTACGAGGACGTATCCTATCATTATCATTATACTCTAAGATACTTACGCATAATGGCTAGCGCAGAGTTGCGTTACATGCATATACACACACGTGTTGCACAACGGTCGCGGAAAAGGAGGCACTATTCACGGTATTCCACATTCGCGACGAGCGTGACGTCTAATCTGCCCGTAATGTACGTGACGCAAATTACGTTACGTTTACATTACGCGCTACGACGCTTTATGGGAAGGAGTTGGGACACTCTCTGGGCCGGCGATATTTTTTTTTTTTTCTATATGGATTTTTTGTGTCGCGGGTATTTGTGCAACGGAACGCATAAAGGTTTACAATGCTACCGTTTAAGAGCGTCCTTTAATGATAAATTAGTTGCATTCGGTAAGGTTGTAACATTTTAAAACTCGGCGATAAAGAGGACGAGTTGATTTCATTATATATCTGTTTAACTTATTGTTAGTTTGTTTTATTAGTATCTTAGAATACACTATTAAATTCGTAGTGTTAAATTATACTCAACTGTTGTGAGTCATTTTTAATCATTCTTATAAGTCGCCACTGCTCCTACTCAATATGATGCTATTTAACTAAAACAATGTTAATTTAATTGAACTAATGGGGTTAAAATAATACTGTTTTGTGTTAAAATAATAAATTCCGACATACATAATAGTTAAAAACAACAAAATGTCATTTAACTCAAGGTATTGGTTCAAATTTCACCCTTTAATATTTAACAGTTTACGTAACTGGAACGAGCGTCAGTTTCTAGTGTCAGCTTAAAAAATGTATCGTATGGCAACCAAATTCTATGAGCAATTTGCGTCGGTTCTTCTCTCCAAGGGGAATCGTGGTACACAGTAAGCTGTGTCGGCACGACTCTCTCTCGCGTGCTCGTGCTCGTCCTCGTCCTCAATGGCCGCCGCCGATCGGAGAATCCGGTGTGCGATCGATAACGATCTAGATCCCGTTGAATCCGCGCTCAGGCAGTGGAAAGGAGGAGAACGCGACAGAGGAAGGAAGATTCCCGCCGTCGCTTCCTTCGCCGGGAAAGTTTAATTCCTCCTCGACCGGGAAACGAAGAAGAAAACGAGAAGCTGATGCGTCTCCGTATGTATGTATATACGTCGAGTCGAATATTCGGGTCAAATGGATTTCGAGGTCCCTTTCTTTCTCTCTTTCTCTCTCTCTCTTTCTCCCTCTTCCTCCCGCGAGGAAGGCAAAAGCTTCCTTGCGGGCAACGAAGACTTTCAGTTTCGCAATGAAGGCCGACGATAATTTTTGCGACTTGTCACCGTGTGAGCTCTAACATTCCCCGAAATATTTATCTATCAAACGAAAGACACATTTGCTTTTACCGCGATCTATCATGTTGATTATATCGTAAGAAGGATTCTCCGAGAGAAATTCGTGTAGCGAGTGTGCCTTTTATGACCGAAATCTCTCCCGCTTGGTCATTATTTTAATTGACGTTTTTTTCTGCTTCTCTCTCTCTCTCTCTCTGTTTTTTAATTATATTATTTTATTACATAAGTATGCGAACTGTAGACAGAATTAATTTTAACGATTATTAATCGTGTTTACAAAAACAAGATAAAATCGTGGAATCCCACAACGCGTGCGACTAAACTTTCTCGAATTTTTATTCTATTTTCGTTTGACTTAAACAGTCGTTGAAATGAAGAGCCGAATGATACAGCGTTTACGTGTCGAGGCTGCCAGAAGAAGAGTAGGACCTGCGCGGAGGCCTGTGTCAGTTTCGTTATTATGTCATTCTTGAATCGTTCATCGAAACCGTAGCCTCTCTTCGTCTATATCTATGTTAACTGTGGAGGAGAAGGGGGGGCAGGAAAGATGGACCTCGAACGTGAGAGGATACCGTCACTTAGCAAGGCTGACTTTTCGTCGACCGATGGTCGTGCCGCGTCCGAATTGGAGAACTCGTTCCGCTCGTGATCTACTTTTCTTGTATCGCGGCAAGAGCATCGCGCATCATTGCAAAATTAAGTCGGCACGTGCTCGTAGGATCCTCTATGCTAATTTTCTCCGCATTAATAGCGACGATATATCGGTAAAAAAAAACGAGTTTCGGTTCACCGATCTTCTCACTCCCCCTTTCTTTCTCGGTCCTTCTGTTTTTCTCGTCGTTATGCGGTATGCATGAACGTAAGGCATTTCCGAGGAAGTTGCAATCGAAATTTTTTAAGTTATTTTCTCTTCCTGCCCGTTTCTCGGCGGATCGCGGAAGCAGCCAATTCCATTGTTTCAACCACCAGTGGCGGAAAGCATTCGGTTACCGCGAATTAAGTACTTAGTCAATCGTGAAACGTCCGCATCTCAGTTAGGAGAAAAAAAAACGAGATAAACGTTTATGCAGATTTCTACGTGTGACAGAAGCCTCGAAAATTGACGAAAATGAAATTGGATGGATTCTCGTCGCTTAATTGTTCGATCGAAATCGATCATAATAAATAAATAAATAAATAAAAACGAGGAAAATAAATTCAGGCTCATTATTTTAAATTCCAATTATAGATTTTTACGAGGAAAGATTGACTTCTTCATCGATAGCAACGTTTTTATAGGCTCTTACGAAACAGAGTTCGCATTAAGCCCGAAGATTTTCATATATATCGCAGCATTTATGAATTAGAGTATTGCATAAATATTTTTCAAGTAGCACATCTCAATATGACGTAATAGAGCAAAATTTGTTCAGTCGAGCGTCTCGTGGAGATGCCACAAGTGGCTGTCGGACGTTACCAGTTACGCTTTCTACAAAAGCGCGAAAATCACGCTTTTTAAACATGCGATACGCACGATAATGGGCCTACGCACCGGCGTAAAACTCAATTTCAATTTTTCCCACGGGCCTGAATAGGCCGGCGAGCATTATATCAGTTATCATCATCGCTCTACAAATCTACGTTTCGAGTCATACAAAACAGAGGTTCTCGCGATTCAGCCTGCCTTCGGCTCTCACTCACATTTTCCGAAACGCGTAGCTGCATTTAAGTGTAAGATTTAACTACCCTGCGCAAGATCCACGCTCGCATTATTCGCGTATTTCGTATTGTTGCGTGTCATTATACCGTACCCTCGTCATCTGCTTACCCGAACACGTGTACGTGCACGAGGTACGAAAAGAATCGCGGCAATAAAAATATCTGCACGGAGAGAATTTTTCGTCATATTTTACCGTTAAATTCACTACAAACTTGGGACAACTTGGCAACCGAGAAATTTTTGAAATATACAAAAGACATTTTACAAACAACTTAATAAAAATTACCAAGCAGATTGGTAATTTTTGAAAAATTATTGAAATTTTACTATATATATTTCAGTAAAATTAATCAAACATATTTTACATTTTATTGTAATAGATAGATATTAACATTTTTTTCTTATGGTAGATATATTAATCAAAATAGCTCGCATAAAATTCTTCGTATAATACATGTCGTCCCACACAAATACCATGATTTTCAGAATAAATTCTAAGAGAAAATTCTCTCTGTGTGGAGTTCCGTTCCAGTATTAGCGTTCCCGGCTTCAGCCCGACGACAATTAATCGACAATTTACCTGGCCGTGAAAAAAATTTGGTATTAAAGAAAGCGGCGTTTTCGTGGGCGGACATCGACTTATATAGGAAGTTGCAGGCGACTGCAGGAAATGGACTGAAACTTGTATGGCAAACCGCAGCATAATTTGCGGGTGGAATAATGCCTGCATTACAATCTTTCTTCAAGTACTCGCGACATTATTGTGTCTCTTCGTAAGAGCCTTGTAATAAGGAATGTAATGATTGCGCGATATCATTAAAAAGTTCGCCATTAACAACTTCATAAAATGTGACATTCGATGAGTCAATAAAAGTCAACGAAATTTATACACGAATTTTTTAATATTTTATCGCAGCATTTTATCGTTCTTTATTAGGAATAATGTAACGCAAAAAATACTTAATTTTTATCTAAATTTATGTACGAGAACATCACGCAGCCATCAAAATTAATAAGAATTGTCTGAGCTTGATTAGCAGTGATAAGATCATTTCGTTGAAAGACCGTTGTGTTAACAAAATAATCCTGTTATTACGGTATCGCGTATAAACGAACTAGATAAATTCTCGCGATATTCGTGATACAAGATGTCGTACGGTCCATTTCTCACGTTCATTCGTCATTGAATTAACACTACCTGACGCATGTATGTCACGGATGGACGCAACCGATTCTATCCGGATCGAATGGTTAATTTTTCAACCGAAAGTACAGAGAGACAAATTTGAGCAGTACGGGCTCTCTGTATCGCAAGAAGAGGTAAGAACCCCGAAAGAGAGAAAGAGAGAGAAAGAGGGAGAGAGATTTGCAATAGTGCTCCCGTCGCATCTCATAGGTGATGGGTCGAGGCATCGAGTGGGGCCCCCATGCCTGGCCCGTATAAAAGGGGGCTACAAGACATCCGCGAAGCATCAGTCCTCAAATCAAGGAACAGCAGCAACCATGAGGGCATTCGTGGTGAGTAGCCCGTCCACGATTTCTCATTTCCCCGATTTCTCGTCTCCTCCTCCTCCTCCCCTCCTCTCCTCTCCCTCTCGTTCCTTCTTCCTCTTCCTCCCGTCCTCGCTGTTTCTTTTCTTTTTTTTTTCATTCGGATCCTTCTCTCTGACTTTCTTCTCGCGCGTACGGGAGATTTCTCGGAGGATGATGATAAGTCCGTGAGAGAGAGACAAGGAGAGAATTCGTCGTTCGTTTACGACCGAGAACGAGGGGTTCCATCCGAGGGCGGGAGGCGCGGAGAACGCGGGAGAAAGTAAAAGAGAGGGGAAGGTGCACAGGGAGTATTGTGTGCGGTGTCAATGTACTCCGTGATAGTGACTAACCCGAGAACCGGTTCAGTGATTGTGCCACTTCTCTAGTTCCGTTCGCGCGATTTAAAAGAGAGAGAGAGAGAGAGAGAGAGAGAGAAAACAGGAAGAAAAGAACTTAAGTATCGGGATTCTCTCCCGGGTTTACGTAATACTAACAACACCGTGGAACGCTAAGCGCGAACCGGTGGCTGAAACAAAAGGATGAGTTCCACGTGCTCGTAAATCCACCGCCGTGCACTTCCGGAAACGTTTTACCGCTTATTCTCTAGATATACGTTTACTGCTTCGTTTGCCGAAGTTTAAGAACGAGCAGAAGAATACCGAGGATTATTTCACTTGAAAAATTTGAAAGCATTTACATTGTCTTCGAGAGAGATCTATATCTATTACATATTTATTAATTAAGAACGCGTGGGAACTGTTTATATTAATGTACACCAAGTAAATAATAATATATTTTCGCACGTGTATATCTCTTTTATGTGAGAAATATTGAGAGATTTTAACGAATTCATCTTGACTTATTCATGAGCTGTATTTAATTTAACAGTAGCATAATTTTTGCATAATATATATAATAAATTACAATAAGAATAGGAAGAGAAAGTGGAATAAGGGAACGAGGGATACATTGTATTAAAATTATAACCAAACATAAACATATTAAAATATCCTTAAAGAAAAACCACGAGACAATCCTCGAACATCAGGCGAAAATCTCTATTATCTATTTTGACATCTAAACATCGGGAAAGTAAAATTGAATCAATTTGCAATCATAGATTCTGGCGCTCGCCGCGACGGCGATGGCGCGGCCGGAAGCCGGATACTCCTACAGCCAGCCTAGCAGTAGCTACGGTGCTCCCGGCGGCGGCGGTGGATTCGGCGGAGGCGGCGGAGGAGGCGGCGGAGGGATATCCCTCGGAGGAGGCGGCGGAGGGGTCGGCGCTTTGTTTGAAGGTGGTGGCGGTGGCGGTGGATTCGGCGGTGGCGGTGCATTCGGCGGATTCGGCGGAGGAGGTGGCCTCGGCGGCGGGGTTGGCGGTGGTGGTATCCAAGTACAGTCACAGTTCGGCGCAGGTGACGGAGGTGGATTCGGTGGTGGATTCGGCGGTGGCGCGCTCATTCAAAAACACATCTACGTTCACGTACCACCTCCGGAGGCTCCTGAAGAAAGAGTGATCAGGCCGATCGCGCCGCAGGGTCCGGCGCAGAAGCACTACAAGATCATCTTCATCAAGGCGCCCACTCCGCCGACCCCGACCGCTCCGGTGATCCCCGCGCTGCCGCAACAGGACGAGCAGAAAACGCTCATCTACGTGCTGGTCAAGAAACCCGAAGAGGCACCCGAGATCAGCCTGCCCACCATCACGCCCACTCAGCCCAGCAAACCGGAAGTCTACTTTATCAAATACAAGACGCAGGTAAGGGAAAGAAACTCGAGGCGTGACGTAAAAAAAAAGCGAAAATTCTAAACCAATCTTCCAATCATTTAATTTTTTTTTTCTTCGCATCAACAGAAGGAAGTTACCGGTGGCGGCGGCGGCGGCGGCGGCGGCGGTTACAGCGGTGGAATCGGCGGTGGTATCGGCGGCGGCGGAATCGGCGGTGGTATCGGCGGCGGCGGCATCGGCGGCGGTCACGGCGGCGGAATCGGCGGCGGAATCGGTGGCACCGGACCGAGCGGACCCAGCACGAGTTACGGGGCACCCAGTGGTGGATCCGGGCCATACTAGTCAATTCACCGCTACCCCCGTCGCGGCCCCTCCGTCCTACCCCCCCGTTCACCGACACACATCACGCACACACCGCTCACATACCTCTAACATGATCAGCGACGATGATACTTGCCGTATTGACGTATCGCTGTGTTGTATGCGCGATCGCCGAGAGAAGAAGACGACGACGATAACGAAGTTGAAGACGGCGATGATGATGACGATGTTGAATACGATGATGACGACGACGACGATGATGACGATGGCGATAATGAGGAGAATGATGATGATATCGATCACAACGACGACTACCATGATAATGATGACGACAATAACAATGATGATGATGATGACGATGATGATGATGATGTTTACGACGACTAGAGCGAAGGAGAGATGTTTTTTATACTTATTTTTTGCAAGAAAACGGTGGCGAAATAAAGCTTTTTTATGTATTTTTACATAAAAAAAAATATGTCTACGCCTCTCAACTTATTGTACACCTTTCCAACTCGAATCGATTCTAATAACATTCTAACCGATTCAGTGGAATTTCCTTCATTTCTGAATCTGCCAAGGTTGCTTTTTTCGAACGAAAAAGACAATAGGCAAATTCGTCAAATATTTCGTCAATTTTCCAAACGGGATTACGAAGTAAAATTCGGAAAAAATTACAAATTAGAAAAAACCCCAAACCGATCACGCGCGCGGCTCTTTTTCTCCCTCTAGAAATTCGCGACACCATTTTTATGGACAATTAATTTCACGCCAATTGGTGTGTGCCGACGAGGCGCTTTAATCCCGATTATACTCGGTGCGTGGCTTTATAATACACTCGCACGCACATAATCGTATTTTGTATGAGAGTATCACAACTGACATTTTAGGGAATACTCGGGGAGAGGAGGGAAAAGAGGAAGACACCGAAACTCCAGCTTGGTCCCGGTTTCATCGGACAGGTGGGCCACGGGGTTAATTCCCCGTGGCGACGATTTCCCTTCTCAGTGCGTTTCCGCATGAGAACGCCG
>NW_020214302.1:33736-37160 GCF_003070985.1 Temnothorax curvispinosus
GGGGGAGGGCGAGAAGACGGGAAGAAGCCGCGTTTTATCTCTTTCCAAAAAGGCAGCGCATCTCTCGCGAGCGGAGGAACTTTCACTGCTCCTCTAAACAACCGCTAATCAAGAGACGAGAACGACGCTCGTCGCCAGATTTCGTTCAAGCGTTTCCCTTACCTCTGTCTCTCTCTTTCTCTCTTTCCTTCTCCTTCTCCTTTTTTTTCTCTCGCTCTCGGAACGCTTCTCGAAGGATCCTCGCGAGCTATACTCGACACTCGACGATGAGATCCGATGGAATCCGTAAAGTAGCGCAGGAGGATTTCCCACGATGACTGGGCGAATAATGCTTGTGCGTTTCTTTAGGCGTCAATGCGCATGGGAAATGCATACGACACGCGCGAAATTTGCACGCGTCTTCCTAAAAAGTGTTTACAGGACAGGATGCGAGGAGATAGCTGGGGATCTCAATTAATTAAGGCGACACAAATTCTCGTATCGCGAAATTAAGATCTGTTCGCAAACGAAAGTCTTGGACGAAAGAAACAGGAGAGAACAAATATACTCTATAGATATATACATCGTACGTAATATATTTCTGTTATTTTTCACGTAATGTAATAAAATTGGGAGTTACAGGCTGAATGTAACATACGAATTTAATGATCGACTTGCTCGTTACGTGTTTGTATTAATTTCTTATTTGCTTGAATTTTTCAAATTTAACAAAGCCTCCTAAGCCACGTTTGTTATAACACGTAATATTTGTTTTCTTTAGCGAAGAAAGAGTTTTGCACACATCGCTTTAATTTTATTTACAATTTAGTAGGTCTTTAAAAAAAAGAAGAAGTGTAAATTAAAGATAATTGAACGGAGGGAAGTGCCTGCATGTTTCTTAAGGAGATGATGATCGAAAGGAGAGAAAATGCGTCGTCTCGGCTATCGTTTACCGTGCGGCAAACACGCAGGGTGAAAAGCGTATATACGTCGCGTGCATCACAGCGACGAACAGCTGGTCGCTGCTCGAAATTGCCCGGAGGGGAAAGATGAGACGACGAGCGAAAGCGAGGCTGCTTTGCTCATTGACACGAGAGTTTAACGCGCAAGAGAAGACGAGAAAACGGATGAAAAGAAAGAAAGGGAAGCTCGCCGGCACGCTCGCGCGACAGTCTGTATATGTACGCGTGCTCTTTCTTTCTCTCTTTCGCGGGCTCTCACGTGCACGTGACGCGAGTAACGATGGGAACAGGACGACGATTCAAATCGCTTTGAATTCACGATGTGAATAAGTCAAGCGTCCTATGCGCGCGGTTCCTGAATTCTAGCCGCTTTGTGTCTTTCCGCGTTGCGCTGTGTGCGAATGAACCGGAGCAGAGAAATCTCCAAAGAAAAATTACGCTCCCAGTTGTCGCACAAAAAAGAATAATTTATAACTTATATTACCGCGGATTCGTTGTGCTGATGGTCTATCGATATAGAATATTCAAGTAACTTTTCCGGATTTGAGGAAACCTCGAACTTCGTTAAAAACGTAACAAAAAAAGTGTTAGCCATAATTTTGAAAAAAATTGGCGTCGGAGAGAAACTCTGTGCGCGAAATAGGCTATGGGATGGAAGACAGGGTAAGAGGTTGAGCGGAGCGAAGAGGTCGGGGGGTAAGTTAGGGGAGATCACCGGGGAGGGAGGCGGCGTGACGGCACTTCGTATATAGTAGCCAGGAGGCAACTTTCACGGGAACATCGCTTCTTTTTTTTTCGAGCCTAACCGAGGAAGAGAGAAGGCCGGCTGGCACGCAAGGAGGCGGGAGGGAGGAGAAAAAACACTTTCGAAAGGTCGGACACCGGCCTCCTTCAAAAATCGGACGACTCCGATTCGAGGCCGTTATTCGGACATTGTCTCTCTCGCGATCGTGATCTCATCCCGGTCGCGGGACGCTTGGTCCGAGCGTGAAAGCGCGATCCTTTCCCCTCCCACTGGGTGGTATGACAAATACATTTTCTAAACCGGCCGCACGATCCTTAGTGTCGAGCTTTTTCATCGTCCGCGTGTTAACGCACCTGTCGTGGAGAATTAAAGATTATAAGGTGCATCGATATAATTGGCTTTAAGAGTGGGGCTCGATGCCGAATGAATTCTTCGCCCGAGTCGCCACGGGGTCTCGTAGAAATGAATGGTACTTAATAGCTTCTAACAAGAGATCGATAATAACGCGCGGTGGAGTGTGAAATCACGGCAGGACGTTCACGCTAACGCGTTATGTTCGAGTAATGATGTGTTTAATATCATTACGCGGTTTACATTTAGGTATTTCGTAACTTCAATTAAAGACATTACAGCGCCAGCGATGCGTATTCGCGATCAATTATTCATCAAGAATGTTAAATCTCCCATGAGATAACGATCTCTCACCGATCACGATGTATTCCATCGAGTGTCGATCAAAGATAACATTCTGATGACTGACATAATAGTAAAAATTATCGTTAGTAACTAAATATTTTATTGACTAATTAATACGAAAACAGTTACACAGTTATCCAAATTGTTGTTACAAATTATCCTGTATGCTAATAAAAAATAAATATTGCCGTGATAAACATTTATTGTTAATAACCAGATACTTTTTTAGTTAATTAAAATATCTCACTTGAAAATTGTTGCATAGCATCGCCAAGTTTATTTTCTATTAAATTTTCTTTACTTCTTCTGTATTTCTTTAATGGATCTAGATCGAAATGTGCTGCGCGAAAGAATTCAATTTTCATATCATTTATATTTAATATTTTAATCCCAACTAGTGCAATGTTTTATATCATTACTTTTATAGAAAAAAAAACAGGTTTAAATAATACTATAAGCAACGATAAAATTTATCTTTTTTTTATAATACATTATAATATATTGTAACATAATAAGGTTTAAACTTAAACAATATAATATGCGGAAGGAATTTTAACGCGAGAGATTTCTTCCCGCGGATCTTATCCCACGAGTTTGAGAATGAATGCCTGATCAGCACCATCCAACTAATTTATTAGAACATCGGAGGTACATTCGCCGGGGTCGAGGGATCACTTTCACTGTCTCAAGTTTCCCGATACTTCCACGCGATCGCGTAATTTCATCTTTGCGGAAACGTCCGCGATGAGTCGAGGATCTTCTCGAGATCCCTGACAAAGGTACACTGAGAAAAAAATACTGTTACTTCAATTAAATGTGGAATTCCGGAGTGCCAAAAAACATAAATAGTTGATTCAATTGTATAAATAGTTGATTCAATGTTTGAATTATTAAAACGACTACACTATAGTTGAATCAACTATTTATACAATTGAATCAACTATTTATGTTTTTGGCACCCCGGAATTCCACATTTAATTGAAGCAACAGTATTTTTTTCTCAGTGATACCACATTATCGCGCGAAATCAGCAGTCGGTACC
>NW_020214303.1:0-1511 GCF_003070985.1 Temnothorax curvispinosus
GTACACAAAGTTTAATCTACCTGCGAAACAATGCGCAACATAGTTAATAATCCAATAACGTTGGCATATCATTGACATTGAACCAAATTCAACTTACTGGTAGCGTTATCTACGAATTCAGACATAACCGATCCAAAGTACGACAAAGGTTGGACAAAAGTCGTGGTGACAAAATGGGTCAATGCGAATGCCGGTGTCACTTGCAATCTAGGATTCGTCTTGATCGTTTCGTAGTATCTTTCACAATCGTTCGTAGCTGTGTCAACAGATTTTCGTTTACGAATAATGTATATCAATTTTTTTTTTTTTTTTTTTTTTAATGCATTACACATCACAGATACTCACAGGATGCAATCTTCTCCCACATCTTGTCCCACAGACTCATTTTATCCGGCTGGCAGGCAATTGGCATTTCAGCAAATTGCGCTTGTGCCGCCATTAATTTAATTTCTGCTTCCTGCGAAATAGAAGAAATTTTTAAATAAAAAATTATAATCTATAGTCATTATTTTATTCAAAATATAGATATGTACGTTATATACTTCATTTTTAATATACGCTACATAAGTTTTCACAATATGATCGATATACAAATGTATATACTTAAAAGTGTACATTTTTTTCGTGATAAAATAATATATAAATTACCTGTATAAGTCGCCACCAAGTTATGAAGAAACTGATTACAAATATAACATCGATCATGAGAAAGATAAGTAAGCCTCGAGACCATTTTTGTCTTCTCAAAATTATTAAACCAGCTACGAGTGTGAAGGCGATTATAGTTATGTCCCACTGTAACAGTTTAGAAAATTGATTTAGATCCACATCGCTAAATACATAAACTCAAAATGTGTGGAGGTATAATCTTATAAATATTATACACAAATACTATTATTCTTACGTGTTCATTCATAAGCGTCCAATACTCGGATGCTTTGCTCGTAAACAAATTGAAATGATAAGACGCCCCGGATAAAAAAACGGAAAAGACGGCCATATAATCACACGCCGAGTATGCGGGTCGCTTTATCGCATTTTTGAGAATTCTGTCAACTTCCCTTATAGAACCTTGGCCGTTTACAAAGTTCCGAAGGTACTCGAATTGCGAAGAAGACGCTTCTATGTTGAGCCTTCCAATCGATCCGTCGTCATCCGTTCTCTATGCGCAACAACAATTTGTCAATTTGTTTTATTATACATACATATATATATATATATATATACACGAATAAGAATGTACATATCGACTTTGAGTAACAAACTTGTACGTGCTAAATGGTTTTATAGACTATATAGGCTCTTGGATTATATACGTGTGACACACAACTATACTTGCCTGTATCGCAAGATTTGACAATAATATAGCGATCGAACGTTTATAGAAGATTGCTTCCCGAGTATTTCGTTCGTCCAGTTCTCGACAGCTGCTCGATGGCTGTGCCATTATTGCATTGCTGCTATGCGATTGTTCGTTCTTCAGCCTTATTGTCTCCGCAGCCAAACTGCAA
>NW_020214304.1:0-6420 GCF_003070985.1 Temnothorax curvispinosus
GAATAGGAGGTGGACCACACGTACATATGACTCGTACGGGACACACACACGTGCATACGCGCGTATACAATCGTCAAGCGAACGTGACCGAGGCGGACCGAGTTCATATTGTAATGCCGAGGTATCCATCCCGCTGCATTATCGTACAGTCCGCGAAAGCAGCCGTGTGCTGCGCTTCCGCGAGCGTGCTTCCCGGCACGGAACGGTCGGTACGTATACTGTGACACGAGCATGCTCCCTCTGTCCCCCTTCGCAAGATGTAACATATATATATTATATATTTCTTCATTGTTCAGAACCCGCGAGAGCAGCAACGAGCTCGAACGCGGAACGCAAGAGGCGAGCTCCTCGGACGCGATCCCTTTCGAACGGCCGAGGGCACACGTGGGGGGGCAAAAGGGATAGCTTTGGGATATGCGAAATATTAAGTCGTAACCCGTCCGTAGCCAGATGGGTGGTCGCGAACGGGTTACATGCACCGTCGCGGGGAAATGCAAAATCGTCGGTACGTGCTCGAGTCCGTCCGTCCGGCGTCCGTCTGTTGGGTCTGTCCGTTCGTACGGGCGCAAAAGTGCATTCGTGTGTGCATGCAGCCGTGCGGCGGATACGGACGACGATTAGAAAACCGGAAATGACGAGCGTGGATCGAGCGAGCCGGCCGGCGCTGGGCCTCGATCGTCTCTCTCCCTCTCTCTCTCTCTCCGTCTCCTTCTTTCTCGACGTGGGATCTCCCATGGTGATCCAGGGGGAGAATGGTAATCAGTCCGGCCGCGACTGTACCGAGATAAACGAATCACGTATTATTATAATGGCCAGTTGCTAAATGGTTTTTTTCAATCCGTCCGTCCATCTCCGTCCGCCTGCGTCGGTCGTTCGTCTCCCATTCTTCTCTACCCCCTCATCCCACCCGTTCGTTCCTTACATAGTCCACCCGACTCGTCCGACCGCCTCGCCATTAATACTTCATTATAACCGTAATGAAAATAATAAGAAAGGCCATTTATCCGAGTCCGTGTAGTTTGCTGTGTTTCTTCCTTTCCTTCTTTCGTTCTCCGTTCGGCTCCGTTTTCTCTTTCTTTCTCTCCCTCCTTCCCCTTTTCGTCCCAGTCGTCCCTTATTACTTTATACATACATTGAATGGGAATCGTGTTCTCGTCCTTGATGAACGACTTGTCCTGTCCCTGATGGAAATCGCGGAACGTTCATTAGACGCAGCGATCGTCTGGATAGTAATAACTTACTAATACTGATAATATTAATAACTTCGTATTTCCGAACGCGATGTTCGCTCGTTCCGTTATTTTTCGATTACCGCCGCTTCAAGTCCGTGTTGCTGCCGTGTTTCCTACGCTATTTATGAATTTCAGAGTATTTTTCAACAAACTTATGCAATACAACGCACAACGTAATCTATTTCACAGAATAATTTTTCCCTCCCTATTTTTCTTTAATGAAGGATATTATGTATTCCGTTTTACAAGTTAGTTTCATACACTTTTCATCTTTTATTTTTGAGAAAATGTATTCATTTTTACTTTGCATTCCATAACACGCTCATTTCTGCGGCGCATTGTTTGAATTCTCGTTTTTCAAGCGTTTGTGTGCAACGCATTCGATTTTAAAATATCATCGTGCGCATCCGTGTAACGCACTCG
This sequence comes from Temnothorax curvispinosus, assembly GCF_003070985.1. Classification (NCBI taxonomy): domain Eukaryota; kingdom Metazoa; phylum Arthropoda; class Insecta; order Hymenoptera; family Formicidae; genus Temnothorax; species Temnothorax curvispinosus. The sequence continues at coordinate 1,656 of NW_020214304.1, forward strand.
ACTTTGTATCCTTATACATTTTGCCTCTGCGGCATGTTATGATACGTTCAATTTTACATACTGCGCGCCCGCCTGCGTTTGCGCGGCCCGAAGCGTTGTCGTTTCCAGTAATGATCAATGACGACGAGATGGCAACCGAAAAAAATCATCAACCGATGCTCGACAAGGATATCCTGACATTCAACCGGCGCGGCGGAGAAGGCTCAACGAAGAAAGAGAAGGAGAGGGCGGAACGGGGCATTTTCATTAGCATAAGATTCTTTTTAGTAATCTCGCATAATGCCTCTCTCTCTCCTCTCTGCTGCCCTCCCCACCAGACGGGAAGCGGGAGCGGGCATATGCCAGAGCCTATCATTATAGAGAAGGAATCATTGGATGATCTTAATCATGCGAACCGCTCTCCGTGCCTTCGTGCCGGCCAATCGCGTCGGCCGATTTCGAATAATGGTTTCCAGCGGAGTTGCGCTAAACTCGGAAATGTATATGCTCGGCAACCGAGAAAACTATAACCAACGAACCGTTTCATATCCACGATCGTGCGACTGATCGTCTCAAGTAGAAACTAGAAAGACATCTTCTGTCGTCTGAGAATAGAAGACCGAAAAAATGTTGTCCATAGTTATATAGAAAGAAATATTTCCAAACACAAGTAATAAATTGTAACGATAGTTCTATGAGGTCTTATACAATTGTCGCATGTCGCAAAATTAACGTAACGTTGACATATGTATTTAAAGAAATATGAGGAACACTTGAAATAAGAATTTTTTAATATATAGACAGAACTTAATTAAATGATATCATAACACAGGATATTTTTTTCAACTGCACAAAGTCGAACGTTACATCGACTTTAATCCAATGTAGAATACGAAGAAAGGGTATTATCGGGTTCACTTCGATATCGCAGAGGCTTGGATTGCGGGAGAAGAAAACGGATAAAGGAAACAAGTGTCGCGCGATGCGCGGGCAGATACGGTACGACCCCTTTAAAATCAGTCGCGATCCTCTCTCTTTTCTCACTCTCTTTCTCTCTGTCCTTCCCGCAGCCCCTAATCGCGAGAGGTCGAGAGCCTTGACCGTGGCAGCTCGACCTATCTCAATCCGTGGCGCAGGCGAAGGGACGGAGGCCACCGCCGCCGCCGCCGACGTCGCGCCGTAAGGGCTTCCACCCTTAAATTCCGGTCAGGAGCTCTGTGGCCGTTAAGGGGTGGCGTGGATACGGCGCGGCGTGGAGACGGGAAGGAGAAAGGGGGGGCGACGGCGGTGGTGATGCCGGCGGTTTCGCTGCCGTGGAAGTGGAAGTGGCGTGGGACTCCACCACACCGGCCCGACCGCGCGCGTTTCATCCCCGGGAAAACCCGTGAAAACCGCCACTTGTTGCGTTACCTGTTCTCTCTCGGCGTGCCCACGATTGAACGAATATATACGGGGTGAAGTATATACACCGCGTGTATTTGTACACTCGACCATCCCCCTCGTCCCTCCCCCGTCCACCCTCATCACCTGACTCCGCCGAATCGCGCGCTCATATTATATATATAAACGGTCGGCTGGTGTACGATGAAATCGGGACACCGCGAAAAAGTTGAGTTATGTTAATGATGTCATGCGGGTAGGTCGTTTTAATGACCGCCGCGTAATATCGGCTTGCATTTTCAAACTTGTTGATCAAACGAGTCGCGCGCTACATTTTTTTTTTTATTTGCTCCTTTTAGGTTAGAAGCGTAAGCGCCTTCAACCCTGCCTTTGGGTTATATAGCGCAAGTAGTTTTAAAGCTGTTATATGATTCTTCCAATCTTCTTGATAAAATTATATATCACACTGATTTTAACCCAAACGTCTCTTCGCGCGCTACATTAATTGAGGGAGGTTTGATTCCTCCTAGATTTGTCCTTGTGAAACACGTGATCTAATAATAAATATAGTATCTATGATCTTTAATAAAAAGGAGAAAAGGACCGAACGGAACGGACGCATGATACGGACGTGACTCAACTGATTGAACGTTATTCATCAGCGTGACTTCACATCTCTTACATATATCGCACGATCGAGAATTCGAGGGTGTCTATTCTCAACCGTGAAGATCGGAAGAGACCTCGAGATTCCAAAAATCGAATCAACGCTCAATGAAAGGGGGACCACGATGCTTTGGCAAAAGAGGTCGAGGGATACGATAGGAAATGAAAAGGGGGGGAGAACGGTAAGCGCGGATTTGCATTCGAAGCGTGCAATTTCTGATATTTTTCGCCCCTTTTTGCGAGGTTCCGAATTTCTCGGCTCGCGTTTTCGATAGGTAGCTCGCGATTCTATTCCCCCCCTCCCCCCTTGTTCGCCGCCCACCTCCTCCCGCTCGACGTAAGGGGTCCACACCCTACACTTACAATCGGCTAGACGCAAAAAATGTCGACTTCGACGTCGACGTTTCGAGAGTAAAATGCCCTCTCTCTTTCCCTCCGTCTCCTGCTTGTTCACGCTCTCTCGCTCGTCCGCCGTGATTTTCGATATAGGCGCTGATCACGGGGGTAGGTAATATCAGTGCCCCGAGGCCGCCACCGTCCAAACAGCGCGCATATAAGGGCTACGCCGATCATGCTACCGGGTACCGAAGCGCCGAATATCGAAATTACCTCCTTCCTCCCGCCCTTACCGCCCGCCCGCGGAACTAAGTCTCGATCGATATAATCATCGGTCTCTCACCTGCGGCCACGAATCGATACGAGCGCGCGCTCACCGTGTGCTCGTGGAAAAGGTGGCCCATACTCCGCCGAGGGAGCCAAAGCAAGGTTAGGAAGACCAAGGGAGACCACGGCGGGGATGGTGAAGAGGTATCTCGAGAGGAAACCGTTGCCACGAATCCGAATTCCCATTCAGAGAACCAAGTTCCGAATTCCATGATCGAAACTTACCCTTGGAAGATTTATCGACATTTCAAAATTTAAACCTATCTTGGAGCAGTTGAAATTTATGTTACATTTTATTATCTTATGACACATATTTTATTATATACATATATATTATTATATACATATATATTATATATAAATATATATATATATATATATATATATATATATATATATATACACACACATAGTTTTTACGGATTATATCTTTGTAGATTAAAACATATAATATTAGAGCGATTATGATACTTATATTTTTTTACTTTCGTAAATATAGTTAAATATCAGCAGTTCAATTTATTATATAAGTCAAAATCGCAGAGCAATGTAAAATTCACATCTCCCTTCAAATATTGACGCTCGATTAAAAATTAAAATTACGTAACGTTGCTTTTAGAAGAATTTACCTTTATGACGATTAAATATTAATGAATTTCATGAAAAATAAAAATCTCGATGTCAGAATTGACAATATCAAGAGGATGGAACTGGACGTCCTACAAAATCCTCATCTCTTATTAACTCTCAGAGACAAGGCGTTGCAATTTTTATCGCTTCTTGTTACAGTATTATCTCATCTATTAGGGATGGCAGACGATAAATAATGTAGCTCCGTACTATTGTAAGCGCGACGGTTCAGTAAATGACGTAAGGAGGTTAATCGAATCCTCGCATCGCGATAAAGAGACTCCGGCTCCTAATGCCTACCAGACTCGATTTCCGAATCGCGACACTTCTGTTATCGATCGGACGTAACACCGATTATTATACACGACGCGGTACACGCGCCTCGCGAGCGTCAAGAGCGTGTACAAACTCGACTTTTCAGCAGCGCATACAAAAAAAATCAGTCCAATTAGTCTGCGACTCATCAGTGCGATAAAAAATAATTTTGCTCGATGCGGATCAGATTTAAAGAACAAAAGACTCGATATAAGTAACTAGAGTTAAATAACTATAGTTAGATAACTCAAACTAGACTTGTATAACTACGGCGGTTTACCGTAATTGAATAACTGCATGTGGTTAACGACCGGCCGCGTGCCTCCGTCTAACTAAACTATAGCGTCGTGCAATAATTGCGAGCGATACACATTTTACGAACGCGTTGTTCTTAATTATCAACGTCGGAGTCTCCGCGGCGGGAACATTGGCGTGTTTCCGCGATCGCGCTTTGATTCACCGATTATTCAACGGGAATCCGACACACGAATTCTGGGTCAGTCGCGGTTGCATTGTCGACCATAACGAGACAATTGCGACGATACTTGTATACGGTGCAACGCCGCGGCGCACCGCGCGCCCGCGAGCACACAACGTAACCTTCGTTTCATTAAATCCCCGTACGGCCACCAACCGACTTTGTCGGAATAAAAAGTGGGATATTAAAATTGCAAATTAACTTTTGTGGCGATTCCAATCCCTCCTTGCTCGCCCACCACCCCGGCAGCCTCCCTGGCGATTCGCGGTAGAATGTGGTAACGTCGAGAGCCTGAGCCGAGCTTGCGGCGTACACACGCGCGTGCACCTATGGAGCACGCACACGTGCGCGCGGGGCCGCAGAGCACAAAGAGATGTTTTAAAAAGAGCGGCCGTAAAAATTTCATCGTAATAACCTTAGAAATTTTATAGAAATCGTAAATTTGCGGCGCGCTTGCCGTCCGCCCGCGAATACCGGCTGCAATATTTAAACGCCCTTCAGAAATAATTGGCCGACTGGCTGGTTCCGCGGCAAATGGTCCGAATGCGGGAGAGAAGGAGCAAAGGGTTAATTACCGCGTTAAAAAAGAAAGACGAAGAGAGGGAGAGAAAAGAGCTACCTTTGCTACGTTTGCGTCTATGCGCGGGAACTGAC
>NW_020214304.1:6520-27030 GCF_003070985.1 Temnothorax curvispinosus
CCCCGATACGCATCAGGATCGAGGGATAATCCGTCACGATCGAGAGCCACGCTCGAGCCACGATATTCCTCTGGTTGTAAATTCTACGCGTACGCGCGCGCGCGAACGAAGCGAGAGCGCGAACGCGCGGGATAATGATACGGTATTTCTGGCATTCCGATAATCCACCGCGATAAATCACGCCTAAACGGACGCGCGCGATGCGCCGTAAACACACGTTGCGGAACGCGTCCGTCGGTGCTCCGAAAGTCGACAAGATTGATGATATTTTATAAGTTCGTCGGCGGCGTCGAGGACGGAGGTAACGCGTTTCGCTTCGAAAGGGAATCGGGAGAGCCCGCAACTGGCTCGCGGCTCGATGACTTACTTCGAGAACGAGAATCCCCTTCGGTATCGTTCCGCGAAAGATTATGCGTATATCTTTTGCTCCCCCCGCGGCAAAGATCCCTTGTAATTCCTGTTATCGCAAACGGAAAATATGCGAAGACAATGTCAAATGATCCCGTAAGTACAACTTATTTAAATATAATTAAAATATTTTAAAAAGAAAGACTAGACGTTTTTAAATAATATTTAAATACATAATTCGTCTATTCGGAAATATGTACAGAAAATGGGAGATAATATCCATTGTGTTCACTTTAGACATTCTGAATAAATATCGCCGATGTTGACAGCTACAGTATAATACCGTTTGACGTTCGAAAAATGATGCGTTTAGCTACAAGAGAAGAAAATTTATAATATATGTTATTTATATTATATAAATATTATATATTATATATTATATATATTATATAATACAGTAATTTTGTACATCGCAATGTCTAGAAAAATTTCCAAGACGCAGTTTAAGACTCTTATTCCGTGCGCTGTTTTTCCCTTTTTCGATACGGTCGAACGTAATTTCGAGTGTCCTTACCCTTTGTAAATCGCTCGTAAGGCGCGGAACGAGGAGCGGTCCCGGGACGAAACCTCTTTATCGTTTATGTCGCGGGGATGGAGAATATGTGTGTGTATATATATATATATATAATGTTGCGACCGCAAAGACATCGCAGGACATCGAGAACCGACGTCAAACGTCCCGCATTAAATTACATTGCATTTCCATGGCGGATAGACGAGGGACGCGGTGCATATGCATACCTGTCCTTTGTCCGGCGCGATGCACCGAAACGGTGTACCGGGTGGCCCGCCGTGGAATTGTCCGTAGCAGGACTACCACGACTTCAGAAACTATACGGTCGCCAAGGAGGCTAGACGGACGGAAATGACCAACCCTGAACCGAATCAGAATTTTTTTACAACCAGCTGCATTTGCGAAGGAACGACGATTCGAAGAGATGACGTCCATGTGTTTCGAATATGATTCAAGATGATTCCGAGGTCGTCATGAATCATGCGTTCTCGAAATTTGCACGCACCCTGTAGATCGGGAAGGTATACCGAGAGACGTGCACACGTATACGGGGCGTCTCTGGACACGTGGTAGTTAAATCGAATTCCCCTGCTGTCCTGTCCGCCGGAGACACAAAGCAAAGGTTGCCGGAGTGGATGGGTCGCCCTGGGCGACCATCTAGCAAATTGCGGTATCTAAGTGTCCGCTGGAAACGGTCCGCTTTATCGCTCGGCTCTCGTCGAGAATTTCGAATTTCGGAAAGTCGCTCTCTCGCTCACTCCCGAGGAGCTCGACTGCGCGCGTGCGGACGGAGGGAAGATTCGCTCTAAATCGTTAGAGTGGCGGAAACCTCAACGGATTTTCATTGCTTGAACCGCGCGTCCCGTCGTAATAATTAATATAAAGTCCCGCAACGTGAGTAGTGGCCAATGACGCCGTGGTGGACAAAATAATTGGATTATTTAATGTGTAATGTTTTTAACAATAAGAAGGAAAGTCAGATGGAGAGTGAAAAAAGATTTTCCCATTTCTCATGTTCAGAATATTTGTAAATACAATGGCGCTTAATATATTCCAGCATCTCTAAGAAATATTCTTTAAAATTAGATGGCGTTATCTCGCTTTTTAAATATAGAATTGCTTCTTTGTGTGGTTAATAAAGAAATAATGGCTCCGACGGTGAACATGAATCGAACGCGAGGATGTGCCGTCGGTTTCGTCCCGATACGCTTACCCATCCTGATCCGACAGTGTGTTTAGCATTTAGATGCGAATCGTGCGAGACCCGAGAGTGTGCGGCGAAGGTTTAAAACAACAACTCTTAGCGACAGATCAGGGTGGACGGACCACCGGGCTGGGGTGGGCGAGGGATCATTAGGACAGATTTTCCGCCGCGCGATTCTCTGATTGCCTCACGTACGACGGTTACGCGCGATCATTCGGTTCGATGATAATTCCTCTGGGCACTCCGGCACGTCTGACTCGGAGACGGGAGTAGGAGGGAAAAGAGGAGGTGGTGGTGGTGGTGGTGCGCTGGTGGTGAACGGGACGGGGCGAGGACCAAGAGGGTGATCTCCTACGATCGCACGCAATTACATGCTGAATCTTTAATGGAACGTTTCGAGCCTGGAATTAGTCGAATGCCATGGAAAGCCATCGCCACGTAATGCAACCGCGCGGTCTCTCTCGCGCAAGAGCGGGCCCTCCTTCTGGGTCTTATGCCTCGGGTACGTGAGCCGTAGACACGGACTACCGTCCATCTCTTATACGAAACCTCTTAGGTGGATGGGAAACCGAACAATGTGGGCGCGGATTCATTGAAACGTCTGACCGAACGTATATTTTTTAATCGAGATTTAATTTGAGAGACAACAAGCTATTTTAATCCACTGTTCACATAACTCTATTTATAACTTTACAAATTTCGTATTTTATAAAACTCTATATACGCACTTCTATATTCTTGAGAACTCTTCTTTATTTTTAATAATCTTATATCCTTCTTCTCTGCATCATTTAAATAATTTCAGATTTAAAAGTTTCATTAATACATAATTTCAACTCTTTTACTTTTTTTTCAAAAAAGTAATTTTATCTCCTATACTAATTCATAAATTTCTTCCAAGAGCGTGTAAAGGCAACCACGCGCCGATGAGTAAACGCGTGAAAACGTCGACCGACTCGTGGCCTCGGCCGCCCAATGTACGTCCGCACCTCCTTTTTCTTTCCACGGAGTATTATTCCGGCATTATTCAGAAGATCGGAATGCAGGTGTACAGTTACGGTTACCAGTAAACGCGCCTTACAGGCCCCGCAGTTGACAATGCCGCGACTTCTTGTCACGGGGAGTTCCCCCTCCTCCCGCCCCCGTCTTCCCCGATCCTCCTCGCCTTCGTCGTTGTCGTCATCGTCATCCTTTCTCGCCCATTCTTTTTCACGCGCTACTCTCTTTATCCGCGCCAACGTTTCTCCCCCCCCCCTACCCCGCGACCGCTACACGACGCGCGTGTCTTTAACCTCGTCCACCTCATTGTCGTGGGTGCGTTTGTAACGTGCGCAACGTGCTCGTACCTAGGACCCACGACGACAATCGATAACGCCGTCACGATCGCGGAGGACACGCACGCTCCTGTCCCCTTATGTTAATGAGCTCTTAATATTCCGCGCGTCCGACTTCTTCTTCTCCTTCTTCTTCATCTCCCTCATCCGACGCGCTACATCGTCTACACCCTCGTCTTCCGTCCTCCTCGCACGACACGTCTGAGCAATGTTTGCCATTACAAAGCGGGAATTAATTCATCTCTTCTTCGATCGCGTGGCTAAACCCGTTACCAAGTCGTTACCCAACTTTCGGCGGGTTGTCGTTAACGCTTACCAGTCGCGTATAATCGCTTGCGAGAGCTTTCGAGTGAAAGCTCGCGCCTCAAGAGCTTTCAGCTTTCTTATCAAGTTTGATTTTTCATGCTACACTGTTCGTGTATATATGCAGATAAAAATAAACTATTCTTTTCAGGTGAACTAATGAAAAACGAAAGGATAACAATCGCCCCAGGATTACGCAAAAGTTCTTTCACATAGCGGTCTATGGATTTGACCGATACTTTCTATTCCGAAAACAGAGAGGCCATTCTTCTTGAAAACGAAACGACAAACTTATGTAACAGGCGGGGGCCCGTGATTGCGGCAGATGAAGAATAAAGTTCGCGAAGACAACGAGGAATCACGCGTTTAACAGTCTCGATTCCCCGCCTCGCATAAGCCGTTTCTCTCAGCCCTAACTCGCAACGGGCCATTTATCATCGTCCGATAGATCGACCGCCTGCCTCGATCGAAAATTTACCGTCGACGCAATAAATAACGCCGCGAATTACTAGACGTCTTCGCGGCTCGCGAAGTTCAACGCTTCAATGGTTGTCAGCTCGAAATATCTCGAGAGGACAGCCAGCCCCACGAATTCTCATTTGTTTGATCGAAATGTTCGTTAAAGCTTGATTACTTCTGTCGTTTTAAAAAATCTTTCTCTCTCTCTCTCTCTCTCTCTCTCTCTCTCTCTCTCTCTCTCTCTCTCTCTCTCTCTCTCTCTCTCTCTCTCTCTTTCTTTCTCATTGCCAACGCCTATACAATCTCGCTTGTGGAGGTAAAAATTTAAGCTCTTTTATGTTTTATATGTCTTTCTCGTAGCGAGAATATAATTTTATCATTCTCTATTTCCTCTCCACCGCTCTCCTAAATTCGATCGTAATCCTATTTTTGCGAACAGCAATCATCGAAATGCATACGCAAACCATTCTTATAACATGGAAATTTTTGTGGCAATATTTAACAGAGCGCTGTTTATTCAGAAATGCTTCTCAATCAGGAACGAAATGATAACTGACACACTAGTCGGCTTTCGTTCTTCGGGAATCGAAGAGGTTGACAACCGCCATTTGGAGCACGCATACGAGAGAGGGAAAGGGAGAGGGGGGAGAGAAAGAGAGAGGGGCAGGCGCGAGGAAATACGCGGGTATAAGTTAGCCGTAAGTAAGTATAAGCGTCGTTCGATCGGATATCTCTCCGGCGCGTTTAAGCCGGTAAGAGACCCGATATCATTAATAATAATTATACAATTACATGTAGGTATACGGTGTATCCAGGCCTCGGTATAGTTTAGTGCCGTGTTATTATCCCGTTCTCGTCTCGAAGGCGGCGCGAGGAGGCACGGCGGAGCAAGGGAGAGGCACCGGCTCTCTGCCCTGGTATAGATATATGTTATTACTTATAATATTTCATCTTCGGAATTGGCGGTTGCGCTTTGTTTATGCCATGGGAACGTCATAGGCGGTTATAACTAAGGGTGGAAAACGAGCCGAGCGCGCTCACCTCGACCGTACCAGTGCCTCACCGCGAAAGGACGAAAGGCGTTGGAATCGGGTGCGCGGGTTGCAAAGCGGGCTGCACCGACCGAGCGACTGACCGACCGAACCAAGCCGTTCTTTTATGCGCGCTGCCCCTTTTGCACCGAGACCGACATTCAAAGAAACGTATTTCTGCGAAGTTATACGAGCGAGCGCTAACGACAGCGGCTTTTTCACCGTTCGCCGTCCGCACGTAGAATTTAATTAAACTTACATACTCTCTCTCGCGCGCGCGCGCGGTCGGCCCTGTGCTTTACGTGCGAATTTTTCGTCCAAGAATCGCGCGCGCGCCCAACGCGACCGTTTTACAGTTATGCAATCATAATGCACGTAACTAAGCTTTGACTGTCGCTGAATAATGCAGCCAGTTCCACGTACTGCGCTCGCGGCGCAGAAATATTATGTACACAGTACGGCGTCGTGTGTGCAAATAGTAACGCTACGCGCCGTCTTACAATTCGATCGTATCGCCCCACCTTTCCCGGCGAGGATGAAACAGCCGTAACTCCCTTCAATTGTCATTCAGTAATTACTCGGAAAATGTGGAATGAAATGAAGGGCCCCGGGCAGTAACGCGATGAGTCGCACACGAGGGAAAAACCGTGTGAGGCTCGGAACAATGTGTTTATGCTTAGCATAAAGACCATAATTGCAGACGTTCTACGTTGTAACAAAGGTAAAAGAATAATTAGATTGGTTCCACAGTTTTAATATTTTCATGCCGGGAACGAGGGATCCCTTTTTTGTTTCCCACCTTCCCGCGAACGATAATTGTTTCGATTTATATGATTTTCATCGTATACGATTTTACCGAAGAAGTTTGCAGAAATACGAATACCGCGAGGCATTTGAATATGCGAATAGTCATCCGCTGAATGTCTGCACCGCACGAGCACGCGTACGGTATACTTATACAGTGTGTGCCACTTGTACGCGCGTCGCGATACGCTTAGTTTTGCGAACTGACTTTTAAAGAAGTTACTTGTACGCGGCGCGACGCGGGAATGAGATCGGTTCGACGCACGGTGGCAAATTATGGGAATCATCGTGTATTTCCCGCACTTCTGCCCGTCGTAGCGGGGCCCAGGTGTATCATTACTCGCGCGCCGCGATTACCGCGGACTGTCCGGTATCTTTTTGCCGCAATCGGACGCGACGAGTGCGAGAGAGGTGCGCGACGTCAGATACGCGGAAAAATTCGCGGACGTGTGTGCAAGCACGGCCGCAAATGAGACGGCCCCGGTGGTTCGACGAACCGGACAGACGTATATTCGACGGTTTCCACCGGGAAAATTTATAACCCGACTGATTGAATATAGGCGGATGCGTTCCGAGAAGTACTATGCCTGATTAGAAAGCCCGGCATGCACGCGGCAATGCATCTGCAGCCCCGCCCATTCCCGCTCGTCCGTTCGCACCCTTTTCTATATGTATATATGAATATATATGCGTTATACAAGGTGGCCCCGGGCGACGCGGCACCCGCGGTATACCGTCGCATATAAAGGTATTTTACGAGATGTAATAAGCCAGCCTCATAAAATTCTTTTGCTCCGAAATTTCGCGTTTTATTTCAGCTTGCACGTGTCCCCGCGCTATCTCGGTGATTACATTCTATATCGATCGTTTTTTTTTAGCAATTTTTAGAAACAAGAAGTCAATTGTGTTTTCTTCGTTAATGATTGAACATCGAAACAAACCTTTTCGGATTTTTATCGCGACAGTTACTAAATTTATATCGCCATGCATCTGCGATCGCTAATCAGATATCTAATATTAATCTCGGCATTACGAAAACAAACAGGCAGAAATAGATCACGTTCGATTCAATTGAAAAAATATCAATGTCAGACTCATCGGAAAATCTGACAATCGACGAATGACACGCAGTGTCTAGGACACCCTGTATATGCGCGTGCACTCGCGCTCTGGCGAGGGGTGGAAAATGATGGACCTTTCGCGCCGTTCGGAGACTCTTTGAAGTCAATTTCACGGTGGATGTGGAGAAAGAGAAGTCATGGTGTTCGCGCGCGCAAAAGTCGCGCTCTTCCGCGGAGAGTGAGAAAATGACACGCAAAGCCGGTCATATATGCGTGAAAATAAAACATCCTGTTTTCCTCTCTCGCATATTTCGACTCGCGAAAACTTCGGAGATGACTCTCATTTTAAGGAGAGGAAAGAATCTCCTATTACTTTGATTACTCTCTACGACTTTCGATTGTCGCGTCTATAAGCTACGTTTTAATTGTCATTAATCTTTTTAATTCAAAGAATAATACTGCTAGATTGAAACATTAACTGATGAATAAGATATTTGGCAGCCATAGGAAAATTAATGTGCTAATATTAATAGGCCAATTTATTGAATATTATTTCTCTGAAATTGCCAAACATTTAGATTCGCAATTCATCTGTCGCTATATAGATGTTCGTCGAGTCAATCGCATGACAGAGCCATCATTCGGAGACATTCGCGCAGTTTCAACAAACCGGGCTGTTGCTTTTGTCGACGTTTAACCTGCCAATTTCTATCGGCAGGGCAAAGGCTAGGAAACGCAGCTAGGTCGATCGAGCTGCATCTAATCGCGCACGTGCGCGCGACAACGACGGCTACCGGCGGCGGCATTTAATCGACAACCAGCGCCGGGGGTTTGCGCGAGTCGCACGATGTAAACTAATTACCCGGCACTTTGCGCACCCTCACCCCCTCTCTGCGTTCTCCGGACATTCTAACTACCCTCGGAATCTTTGGCCGGCGGCTAATTGACGTTGTCGGGTTACTTTTACGAGTGACTGACCGACGCGTTTCCACAAAAGGCGCGATTGCGCGACGCAATTATACATACGTTTAGGTCCGATCGCATACAGCGAGAAACGCAGGATATACCTAACGCTTCTAGCACAAAAGATCTTTTCCTCTGAATTGTGTGTCCTGTCAATTGAAAGTTTACCGAGGAATTCGTGGATAAAGCTGTGCGGAACGCACTGCATCTTATAGAAATTAAGACACCTGTCATTAAAATGTCTTCTAAAAAAACGATACTTTATTTTATGTGCATCGATTTAGTTCTTATGTCGAAACATGCAGCTTTCGAAATCTTTCCGTGCATTCTTATTCTACCAAGTGTATGCGAGAATGATCTCATTTAATTAATAGCGTAAAAAGATCAAAATAATTGTTTTGTATAATAAGACCATTTACAAAAACGCTGATGTCTTGGGTCAAGTTTGCCCCGCGGGTGTTCGCAGAAGTGGAGATTTTCGACGTATTCTTTTACAATAATACGAATGTTGACACGCATGTTCCGCATGTCCGTCGTTCGAAAAGCGCTCGTAAATAAAGCCGATCGATACAATATTTCACAGCGTGATTATGTAACAATCGCAGTCGTATTCGCGACTATTACGCGCGGCACGATACCCGCGGGTTATCTGAAATCGCTTTACAAGTATACAGCGTCGTTCGGCTTATCGGCGCGCAGCCTCGATAAAATTTGCAGCTCTAAAATCTGAAGCACGCGTTCTCTCTAGTCAACGATTCCGCGTGCGGGGAGCGCGCGCGCGCGCGCGCGACACCGCAATTCAGAAATCATAAAGATAGCGCCGGACGTCTTCGATCGACGTTTCATGCTTTTTCGAGCGTAAAACACAATGCGGATTGGAATAAAGAGCGGCGACGTGAAAACGGTTTATGGAGGCGAGATTTTTTTGCAAAAATTTAATCTCTGGCTGCATGCTAGGTGTACGTTCTCTGTGTGCTATAAACTGAATCATACAAAAATAGTTTTACTAAACTAACTTAATGTGTTTAACAAGTTTGGGAAACAAATGGCTGTATTATGTAAAATTTCCGTCATTTCCCACCCAGAACATTTATACCCACTGTCATAGCTTGCATTCTGCTGTTAATAATTTTTGGAGGACAGACTCTATACATATATATATCTCCTTCCTTTGCCATCCTTTTTCTTTGCCTTTTTGTTTTTACCCGGTTGGGCGCGCACACACACGTAGACACACGTATATGTACGTACGCTCGTGCACGATGTACGACGAGGTCTGCGAATTAGGTCAGTTTATCCCGCTAATGGGAAATATAAAGTCGTATGCACAAATACGCGCGTAAATTAAATTTAACAGCCGTCCCGGCGATACGTGTGATTTACCGTTGTGTTTGTGCTTCGCATACAGCCACGAAGTATGTAATAAAATAAACGGCCTCGCGGCGGAGTGGCCGGGGCGTACTTTACAGTTTATCCGGTGAAACCGCGCGGTTACAATAATTTACACGTTTGGCCTCTTTACATTGTGTACGTACTTATGGAAAGAAAGGAGGCGGAACGTCGACAACGACGTAGCAGCAATATCAACGAGGCTGCCGAAATTCACTCTCGAGTCCGCTCGACGAGACGCGATAATTAAAGGTGTCGGTGAAAATGAGGATTCTATATATTCATGAATATGGGTATCTCTCTCTTTCTCTCGAATTTCTCAGAACAATATAAATTTAAATAAGATATAAATTATTAACGGCAAATTATTATTTTCCGCTACTATTTACACACTTTTATCTCTAATGCTTCTAATAGAAGAGATGATAAATATCGCATGCTAAAACTCCCCTTGCTCCCTGGCGCCTTTCGTGGTTTCTTTTTTACTGACGATCGACTGACCAACCGGAAAGAAGCACTACCCCGACGCAGCGCCCTCGTCTCCGAGTGCTCCCATCGCGATTGTTATTGCTCTGCGGGCAGCTGTTGTAATTTCAGGTAATTCGAGCGATCCGGCGGCGGCGGCGGCGGCGGATCGGCCGCGTCGAAGCCGCTCCAGCAGCGAGTTATTTGTTGCTCGGCGAGGTGCGCGCGTAGAGCCGATCGAGCGAGCCGCGCCGAGAGGGCGAGCGATAATATTCGCACGGCGAGTGTTATGAGAGAACGCTCATCCGCGTCTGTTATTCTACGAGGAAGTACGCGGACTTGTTCCCGCCGACATCGGCCCGCGTCGATTATCACTATGTGATACGTGCGAACGCGCGTATCGATTCTCGCCCTCTGCGCGCTTCGCGAAAATATTCAAATTTCTCTGCGGAGGGCAGAGTTCTTCGCCGGGGACTCCGCTGAGAGCGAAGATCCCGACGAGGTGAGAGTACACACGTGATCCGCATATTTTATCGCGCCCGAAAACGCGATGTTATTTAAACGAGAGGAAAAATGGAAACGCTTATTATTTTCTAAAACAACGTACTCTTTAGCAATTAAATCCCTAAATTATGATATATTAATATCATAAATAATTAGAAAGAATTAGATGTAGAAAAAAAATTAAGAACATAATTTTTGCAGTTAGAAGCAGTTTCTTAAATTTTGAACAATTATTCAAGTTTAGGGTCATATAGGTTAAAACGCCGATCGGATTTAGAAAGTTTTAAAGCGCCTGAGCTGTTGAAATTTTGAACAATTTTCGTTAATTGCCCAAAGCTGTCTCCAGCTCGAATCTATTTCCATTTCTCCGCCTCTCTTTCTGCTGCTGCCGCATCGTCGTCACGCATCGACGATAATCCGCGGTAGAAAATGATCAATAATCCTATACGCGTGAATACGTCTATATACTTATGTATATAATTTACATATATAAATAAATTTTATATATATATATATATATATATATATATATATATATATATTACACACGTAATCATTTTCGGCAAGCGTTATCCATTTCAGAAACAGCAACCGGCGAGAATCATTCTATATAATTGTATCGCAACGGTGATCATTATATTATTATAACGTCGCAGTGGATACAGCGTTATGTTAATAATAACGATCATTATTATTACAGGGCCATTTCGAAATACGGCACACGATCGTCCTCGCTCGTTCGTGAATGCGCTGCAATGTCTGTTATGTCATTGTCGAGGGACCGGGCGGATAACGCTGTTCATCTTGCTCGCGTATAAACCGAAGTAAGTGCGCACGGGCGCGGACGCGGGCGGCAGCGGGTGGCGGCGCGTTTCGCCCCGTCGTAAATCGCGAATGATTCCGCTAAATTTCCATCTCGTCGAACGCGAGGTAGGGGACTGCCGGGCGAACCGGCATAGGGGTTGGCTCGTCGATGGTGCCGGTGGATGGATAATGGGCAGGGTGAATGATAATGCCGCGTGCACACCGTGCCTTCCCGCAGCGCATTCCTCTATTTCGGCGTTCGGTTGCGAACGATGCGAGCGCTCGGTCAATCGACTACGGGTGATTGAACCATTCGAAATTAGAACAGCTTGAATCTCTTTGGAAAAGAAAATGGAGTAGTGCTCGGAAACTCGGCTCGAGATTTAGAAGGTTATAAAAAAATGCGACAGGAAGATATCTACAAGCTATACGTAAAAATGTGTGATTAAAAGGTATTGCAGATACCGCTTCTGGTACTTATGATTTCCGTTAAAAACAATAGTTTTAGAACGCTTACGTAACGCTTCAAGGATCCATAAATGGCACGGATAATAGACGGAATCGCGGAATTAAAGAGATTATCAAGAGCGCTAAGTAAAAATTACGGCCGGCAGTCGTGTATAATTAAATAATAATAGCAGCGTTTATATAAAACCAAGCGCATATACGCTTCTCCGCTGCGTATATACTTATCTCTCTACTCTAAAGAAATCACGCGAAGCGTATCGAACCACCCCGCGCATTTTGATTCTAGGAAGGAAGACGATTTCGCGCAGAAAACACGCCCGATCATAATGTGCCGTTTGCGCGCCTCCTTGCCCTTATGCCGCGTCGGTATAATTTTGATAATTCTGGGTTTCGGATAAGGGCCCGCCTGGAATCCGGCTACCAGTCTTTACTCCGACCGATTTTATTATTCGTACCTTCGGGTCGTACCCGGGCGCATCGATGCATTATCGGCAGCGCGGTAGCCGCATCTTCGGCCTGATCGCTCTCTAATTCCCCAACGTCGATCCCTCGATAAGCTCTTCAGACGTTTCGAATCAGACATTTCATATTTATATATTTAGTAGAAGTAATGGAGCGCTATAATTATTCAAATATTTAAAGTAATAGAATCAGAGTGTATAGAACCGGATTGTATTATAAGATTACAATCGGTCGATCGTAAAACTACAGTCCGTAATATTTAAAGATTATGCGGAATTATAGGAAACTAGAAGCTTATCTGAGAAATTATTTCGATTACTATTTTTTACGGAAATCTAACAAATTCGCGTTACTCAAATAAAGACCAAGTAAAATAATTATTCATTTATTCTATTATCCATCACATATGATCAACTTGGAAGCTCCGAGTAAGTGATTTCTCTTCTTCTTCGTCATCTTCGCGGAAGATATGCGCGACATAAACGGGATATAGGGATATAGGGAAGTTAGCAGTCGCTCGTATTATAGAAGAAGTCTATCGAGCACGTAGGAAAATAAACTTTTTGTAGCCATCGGGAGGCGGCGGCGGCGGCGGCGGCGGAACGTATAAAAGTAAGGGATCTTTCAGTAGCCAGTCAGCCACTGCCGCCTTTAAGCTTTCTTTCTTCAATAACTTTCGCCGCGCGAGCATCTTCGCGCACGATAATACGGCGCGGCAAGAGCGTTACCCAGAATGGAGATTTCGTTCGTTTACGGCGAGGGTGACCGATAAATCCCCGAGACATCTCCATCGCGGTCTCCCGTGTACGGACACGACACGTGGAAGACCAGACGCGGGTGTGGATGCGCAAGGGAGAATAAACGAGGGGAGGGCACGGTAAAAGGGATGGGAGATAGGGAAGTAGGGAGAGCGACGAGGAGCGACGCGGTGGATGGAGATCGAGCTGGGTGCACTTAGCCCGCCTTATGCACCGTACCGGTTCTAGCAATGGTCGAGTCGGTCACGAATACCTAATCAATAATTATTACCGCGAAACTCTCTATTTTTGCGAAGAGAAAGAGAGTCGACCCCCCCCCTTTTCTCCCGCGCCCTCGCCCGTTCCCTATCACGAAGAGGCCCAGGGACCCCTCTCCTTTAATCTCGCGCTCTCTCTCTTTCTCTCTCTTCCCTCTGCTATCGTCTCGGACTTCTTACCTCCCCAACGCCGTGCACCGTGCCGCCATATTTGCATATTTATAAGGGAATGTAATCGCAGAGCTCGGTTTTCGCCGCTCGTCGCTCGCTGCCATGGAAAGAATTCCCGCAAGATGGCGGAAAGATTCGTGGTAGACATGCGATCCGATTTCCTACTCCACCTCCCCCCTCCCTTCCTCTTCCTCCCTCCCGCCGAGTCTGCACAACCCTCTCCTCTGCGTAACGTATCATCAACCGCGGCCGATCTAGAAGAAACAATCGTCGGTTTGTTGCGAGATCCCGAATTGTGGAGATCCACGGAGGCGGATGAATAAGAATTAGGGATTTTAATGCGTATACCGGACGACTCATTAAACCGAAACTGGGGAATGGCGATCCCGGCGGGGCGGCGAGAGAGACGAGGAGGAGGAGAGAGGAGGATCGCACGGCGCATTAATTTGTTAACGGACCGCCGATAAAGCATAACGCGACGCTACGTTATTCTCTCGTCATCTAGCAACGGTTTATAGACAAATTGATTAATATGCGACTATTACAACGCTAGAAACGCGCGCCCGGTTATTGACGAGATCATTAAGTGCTTGCTCAAGTCCAACAAACTGAATAACGCTTCAAAGTCTATTTTCATAGCATTACCAAATTTGGAATTATAATTCAAACAAAGGACAACGAAAAATATAATATCGAAATTAGTGACAAAAAATAAAATGTTAATTATATTTTCAATTCTTCTTAACTTTGATTCAAATAAAATCAGCATGTTAATTTTATTCATATTTATAAAATAACAAGACCTTACTCGAAAAAAATGCAGCAGTGTGATAGCGTAAAAGCCTGAAATGTTTATCTTAATTAATAAATAACGCGCAAACATCTTTCGTTAAAAATATCAACGGGGCTGTGTTTAATCCCTACGGGAAATTAGCAAAGAAACACGACAGATGTAACCTTGCTGCACCGCTGTGTTGTATCAGTATTTGATCGGAATAAGTCCAGCTAACAATGCGCGTATAAATTTATTGAGTCTCAAGCGGATAGACAAAATGCAATGCATTATTCGATGATCTATGGCCTGTGTCACGCCACAATATCGTGACATTTTACTTTACATTGCCATTTGTCTCTGTGAATTACGTTTTCAATGAAAAAAAAAGCACAAAGTACAAAGTGGGACTCATGAATGAGACCGTCGGACGTCAGGTTCGGGATTCGTCGAGTCTCCTCTTAACACGTTAATTCTACACATCTACCTCAGAAAATATATTTATACGACCCATTAAAAGAGCTCTGCGATATTGTGATACTTGCGCGTACATAAAACGCAGGATTATACCTTTCTTTACGCTACAATTTACGATACTTTTATAATTAAAATTAATGGTGATGGCTGGGCTAAGAGCTAATGCCATTGGGGGGGGGGGAGGGAGGGCGGGAGAGGCCGGGAGCTTCAATTTATCAGACAAGATTACAATTTCGATCGCACAGCGAGAGGAATGCGTAACGAGGACGAGCGCGAACGCGCCCTGTGCCTTCGATATTAATTTATTAATACCCGCGTGACCGAGGATCACGCTAATACGTTATATTATTCGATAATTCGGCGTTAGGGCGCAGATTGAAGTTTGGTTAATACGAATGCCCTCCGCCGCTATATATCGGAGGACATGATTAAAACGTCGGTCGCGCACGGAGATTAGAACGAGTGCCCGTGTGCTTTGATCGTGGACCTATCTTCGTTATCGAATTACCAACACTAATTACTAATATCGACGCTCGTTATTATCGATTAATTTATCTAAATCGTACCTTCCGCTCGATCATTAAGCAAAATGGCGTTTGCTAGCAAAATGCTCATTTTAAGTCATCAATTATGATATATTTTAAGTCATTAACAAATGTAAATTTATATTAAATTTCTCGAAATGAAGAATATAGAGAAGTCAGCGTTATGAAATTCGAACACGAAAGGATTGTACGTTTTCTTCAAGCAAAATTGTATTTTTGGCTGAAAAATACATAAAATTTTTGTCCCACAATACTTCTTAGCCAGTCATCAGTGTATCGGTCTTAAGCAGTATTACGATAGCAGAAATTATTCCACACAACTGGGAAGGTACGAGCACCGGCCAAGAGCAATCTAGCTTGCATCAAGAGACGTGGGCGATTAGCGGCCCCCTCGGTATCGGAGACTCGATGAGGAGGGACTCGACGGGCGACGAGTCTCCTCGTCTCGAGGCTTAACGAGAATCACCCCGTTGACGGTACCGAATCCTCCGACGAGGATCCTTATTTATGCCGGAGTTGTTAGCACATTCTTTTTCACTCGATATATCGACTCGATAAACTTCCCCGTCAATTAGTTAGTCAGTCAGTCAGTCGGTCGCCCGGGTTGGTTAGTCGCTCAGTTGGTCGGACTCGTTCCTTCGTCCGTCTACCGTGGTACTTTCTATCCCCCTATGCGTGTGTCCACAATCGATCGTCGGCATCGATCGACCCTGCCTCACGCGTTCGCGTCGTGTGGCGTGTAAACAGAGAGAGAAAGGAAAACAAGGGGGTGCGTCCGCATCTGTGTATGTACGAGCAGATGCGATAATGGTGTCCGCGGTGCGGGTTATAGTGACATTCAGAAGAAATCAGAAGGAGATTCGAGCGAAAACGTTTATCTGAAGAGCGAAAAATGATCTCGTCAGAACAATCGTAACTGATAATACATCTTAAAAAAAAGTGCCTTATTTTATAATTCTACTAACACATAAATCTTATTCTATTCTGAATTTTCTTCTAGTTTTGTTCTAATCTGTTATTAATTAATTCTTATATGTTATTGTCATTAATGGACTCTAATTAGCTGTAATTAAAACAGTCGATACTCTGAAAAATGGAGAGAGAACCTAAAAAATATGAATAATGTAAGAGAGTAAAAAATAATATCAATTGAAACAAAAATTCAGAGGTACGAAAAGGTGTCCCCATCGAATCAGTATATTATTTTAATATTACACTTTCGTGCCGTGGCCTCTCTCCGCCTTCTCTTCCTTCTCGCCGTCTTTATTCGCGCGTGTACGTCTCTAAATCGACTAAATCGCTGGGCCGATTTGGAGGCGAACCGACTCGATAAGTGGCCGCGATAAAGTGGCAGTTCTCTCTCTCTCTCTCTCTCTCTCTCTGTCTCTCTCTCTCTCTCTTTCTTTCACTCTCTCTCTATTTCGCCGCTCTCTGAGGGAAGGCTATCCGCCAATGGGACAGCGGATCCCGCTCGCGCCGGCTGCCGCAACAACTCGCGAATAAGCTACCGTATACGAAAGCGGCGAGTCACGATCGGCTCGTTACCGGTTCCCCTCCTTCCTCCTCCGAATCTCCCTCCGATATATCGCGGATCATGAAATCACGAGAATCATCTACCACCGAGAGCCTCCGCCTATCGTTCCTTCCCCGCAGCCCCTCGTCGCCCTCTCGGCTGCCCGCAGCCGCCGCCGCCGCGCCATTCGAGCCGATCATACTGCTTAGCGAGTGCATTCGGCATAATGCATAATTCTATGGCCCGCGGTCTGCGCTTCGACGCCGTTGTTATTGCTATCGGTTGCCGATCGTCCGCGGCGATGATGCCGGTGATTCGCGATTCGCCGGCGAGGGGGGAGAAGGGGGAGGGAAGAGGAGGAGAAGAGGAGGACTTGTCTTCTACTTCGTGAGAGCACCTAGAAGAAGTGGCCGCTCTTTCTTCTCGTATTTATCGTATACGATCACGTACGAATTACCGCGTACCGGTCAACGAGCGCGCGATCCTCCCCCAAAGGGGGAAATCGTGAGAGAGAGATCGTTCCGTACGTTCCGCGAGAAAAATTCGGCCACGATCGACCGCTCGCGGTTTTGCGCGACTCCTTCCTCTCTCCCTCCTCTCTTCTTGCCCCCCTCGCGAGAATTTTTTTTCTCTTTTTTTTTCATCGGTGTAGACGGCGAGTTAGATTCGCGGGTTAGGCTCGGGGTCGAGGAACGTCTCGCTGGAGCGCTTTCGGATGATCACGCGAGGAAAGCTCCTCTCTCGCTCTTTGCACTTTCGCCGAGATGCAGGAATGACTTGTCTTACGGCGCAGCTGCAGCACTATTGCAAATCCAATCCGTATACAAACGCTTTCTTTTGACAGTTTTGACTCGACAGAATCTCTACGAAAAAAAAAGTACTCCTTCAAAGTATTTCTCACATCTGTAATGATCGAAACGTTACGGCCTACACTGAGAAAAAAAATATTTTAATCCAAAAAAATATTTATTAGGTGGCTCCTAATAGCATATTTAACAAATAAATGATCATTTTTCAACAATTCGAAATAATTACTATAAGGCTGGGTGCAAAAATATATTAAAAGTATTTCTTAGGCGAAATTATTGGAACACCTCGGATTTATCATAAATGTACAATTGTGTTATTCTGAATACCGCAATTAACGCGTCACGAATACACAATAGCGTTACAGCAAGCATATATTCCGGGAAATTTGGCCAATATCGGGGGGCAACTGCTCCGCTTTCTAGATTCTATTGCGCCGAGTCGCACGAGTCGTTCGGAGCGCGTATGTCGTGCGCGTGCCACGAAATTCACGGTTATCCTTCTAACAACGTGCCCAATCGAATTTCGGCAGGTCCGAGAGCAGCCAGGCACCCCGGGCAGCCAATTCGTACCTCCGGAAATGCGATTTCGATCGACGGCTTGCCCCGTCGCCGCCCGTCGTAATCTAACCTGCAATTCGCAGTAGGCACACTGATTTTTGCTCAGCTGGGGGTCGGCGCTCGGGAGAGGGCTCGAAATCGGCATTCAAAACGTCAACGAGCCCCGGACAAATTGGAGAACAAGTGTCTCGAAAATTATACTTTCGACAGCCGAGTTACGCTTCGTCCAAATCACGGATCGACAAATCGCATTTCACGCAATAAATACTGTTCCAACAGCAATATATTCGTACAATATTAGACAAAATAATATTAATGTGTTATTGGCAAAGTTCGATAAAATTTAATACGTTACAGTTTTTTTTCTTATTAGCATCTATTATCGTCAGTATTAATATAAATATTTAAACAAACGCGAGATTAATATAAGTAAGTGTTGAGATTATATTCACTTTAGCGTTTAAAAAACATTAAAAAAAATATAAGCGAGAATAAATAAGCACATATAGTGTACAAAGAGAGAGAGAGAGAGAAAAAAGAGGCTGCTTTACATGCACAACTGTCGCAAAATTGTTCTTCAAAAATCTTTTTTATTTTATTCTTTATTTTGCTTGAAAGGGGATGAAAAATGAGGCATAGGCGACAGAGCGCGAATCTGCAATCGCTAAAACAAACCGTATCCGTAACACGGCAATAAATATTAGTTGGCCCGAAAGTGCCGAAGGGTGTTTCTGGCTTACATCGAGCGGCGCTGGCACTAACGTCGAGGGTGAGGCACAATAGGTGGCGGCGCCGGGGGTGGTCGGCAGGCCCCAGAGATAAAGGGCGATTACTCAGTTAAGAGAGGCGATTACAATATCTATCCCCGATCTAGTTGACCAATAGGAAATTTAGAAAAACCTGCCCGCGGGGCACTCGAGTAGTGGTGCATCTGTCGGGCGAGTCGCAAATTTTCCGGGGGGGACTTTTGGCACTCGCGGCGCAAGCCCTTCATCGCCCGTGGGGTCGCGGACGCGGGGATCCGCTTCTGAGTATCTCGGATAAATTCGATTCCGCGGTGAGAGAGAGAAAGTTGTCGCGGTTTCGCGGCTGGTCGGCTCGACCGAGGCTCGACAAGCTCGAGAAATGCGTAATCGCTCGTAAACCGACGTCGTGAACCTTCTCAACGGATCAATGGAGCCGTAAGGATTGGATACGATATTGCCTTAATAATCCGAGGGCTCTTTGTTCTCGAGTTGCGCGCGTTTATTTTCGATAAAGCGGACTGCCGTGAAGGCACATGTACCCAATGCCTTTACGAAAGCATTGTTTATCCGTGATAAACTATTTTCAACTCCTTCGAAATATAGAATAAAGTCAAATAAATTTTTGAAGAACAATTTTGTGAAAATTTTAAAGCACAGTCCTTTCTCTCTTTCTTTATATATGTGTATATACTATTTATTTTTTTTATTCTTGCTTATTTTATTTAAATGTTTTTTAAACGTTACATCATGATCTTGTCAACACTTTTAATCTCGTTTTTTTGTAAATATTTATATTCATATTTATGCTAATACTAACTAAAAAAACTATTTTCTATCTAACAGAAATTTTTTCTACAATTCTTTAGAATTGTATAACTTTAAACTCGCAAGAGCATACTGACAAATATCATATTGATTTTTTTGTCAAATTTAAAGACATAACACAATAAAATTAAAAGAACGCAAAATAAATGATACTGCCACAATACTTCTTTAAATTAATCAATTTCTATATTAATATTTCTATGTTAATATCGTCATCAGACATTGACTAAATAATAAATAATAACAAAAATATTCTGTGTTGTTAGTAACAGCAATAATGTAGGTTACTGAAATCATTATTCTAATCTTAGAGCCAACAATCACAAAACTCTATGAATATCATGTAGATGCTTCCGGTCGTTTCTGTAGTCATAGTGTTGTAACATTACAGCGTTACAGCCTGGAAGGCGCCTCTCTCATCGCTTCTCGGCAATCTCTCTACGCCAATGAAAAACGCGTCCTCGCTTTTTATGTAAATCAAATAATAATCGTCTTCGCGCATGG
Organism: Temnothorax curvispinosus; assembly: GCF_003070985.1. NCBI lineage: Eukaryota > Metazoa > Arthropoda > Insecta > Hymenoptera > Formicidae > Temnothorax > Temnothorax curvispinosus. The sequence continues at coordinate 26,629 of NW_020214304.1, forward strand.
AAAGCTAGAAGTGTGTTAACGCCCAGTGTTATGCAAAGGACCGGAGTTCCTATTACTATTTACATACAATCGAATCTATCGCGCATACATTTACATACGGCGTAAATGGGTCGTCTCCGAGCAAGGCTAATGAATATATTATATAAAATATTGTCAAGGGATAAATATATATAACTAGTTCCCTGGCACTTTTTCTAATTGTCCGAAGCGAAAATCGTCTCCCTCGAAAGGCAATCCGTTCGATCTTTGATCTCACGCTCAAATCGCTAGTCTGATTTTCCCGCGAGATTACTTGCTCGCGAAACGTCGTCATCGTGAAACTCCTACCTTTCATGATTTAATCGCCGGCAAGTTACTTTGCTATTTTGTTTTCAGCGTTGAATATTGCTATCGCATTTAGAC
>NW_020214304.1:27130-35469 GCF_003070985.1 Temnothorax curvispinosus
TATTACTTACTTACTAGATTGAATTATCAATAAAATATAACATATTCAAATGTATAAAATAATAATAAAATTTATTGTCCTCTTAAGTTTTTAATTCGCAGCAAGAGCATTGACTGCGAGTTCGACGAATCTATTATTAAAGGGGCAGACGGCGAACCTGGGACAACCCGTATAATTGCTGCTATCTATCAAGAGCGCAACCTGGTAATTTTAAGTAATGTCGCAAGCTAATACGAGTGCTTTGTGCCGCATGAACGTTTCTTATGTCGCGCGGCAACACGGTAATTTCAATAAATTTCAATAATTTTAATTAGTATTCTCGGATAATTGTTATTGCCTGCATGCCACTATGATATTATATGATCTTATGCCGTGACGTACATTCATATGGCAACATTACACCGGCATTGCAGGATTATAATTGCAATAATATTGCATATCTATAGAATGATATAATATCATAATATCGCGCGCTCTCATTTCTCCACTCGTATGTGCAGTCTGAAAATATTGCTGCAAAACTAAAATTTATAGAAACATGTAATTAACATTTATAAACCACCAGTATTACACAGTTTCTTCATCAAGAATAAAAGTCTTTCCATAAATTTTAAAAAATCATCAATAGGGTAAACTCGGGTAAGATGGCCAAATGGCCATGCAGGAAAGATGACCAACCCATGTTCATTCGATGTTTCATGGTGAGCTAGATTGAAAGAACATAGGTTGGCCATCTTTCCTGTATGGCCATCTTACCCGAGTTTACCCTATTATGTATAGTTTAACATTCTCCAAAACTACTAGCTTGCAGGTTGCAATATGTTCTAGTGAAAATGAGATAGATTGGCAAATAATAATCGACCGTAAAGAAAACATGCTGTCATCGTTCCCGATTTATTCCTCAGATCCCCGTCAATATATCTTTCGATCTATGAGGATCAACAAGCGAAAATGTCGAGCAGTTTAGGGGAATGGGTGTTCAGTGGATTTGTTTTCGATTGGCTTTTCCGCCGCGAGGCATCACATTGATGGCCAGGAGCGAGAGAAAACGCGAGAGAATGTGACGAGGCGACCGAAAGCGGAGAGGGGTTGGCATAAATATTAATATAATAGCACTGATTGCGCTAGATCGCGGGGATGCGCGCGAGCGTACGACACGTTGCAAATAACGCGCGGCGGGGAGGTGCGGCGAGGAGGGTGGCCCAACGAGCGAGTGGGCGAGAAGAGGAGAGCAAGGAGAGAGAAGAGCGCGGGTTGGTTATGTCGGTAGCATAGTGACATATCCGAGAGCAACAACGTGATGACGCGGGAGCGAGAGCGTTGGGGTGGCAGGAGAGGGTGGAGGGTCGACGAGAGGAAGAGAGACGAGGCGCGATAAGCGGGGAGGATGAGAGGGAAAGATAGAGAGGGGAAGAGAGCAACGGGAGAAATCGAGAGGGAGACGAACAGATAGACAGATAGATAGAAGAGAGGCATGCCGATGTGGAAGGATGGAGGGAAAGGGAGAGAAAACTGTTCCACGTCGGGTGTCGGGGAAGGAGGAGGGCTTTTCCGGGGGCGGGGATGGCACCACGGGCATTAAATATACACGCTGATTTGTCGTCCGCGGATTGTCACCTCTGATAGCTTTCATTTTGTTGTATATCGGTGCTCGCGCGAGCGCGCGGAGCGCGCGGAGCGCCCACGCTCTCTCGCGCCCCGCCGCGCTTTTCGACGTAATTCGGCCCGCTTGATTGACTTTTGAGCTGGCCTTTATGACGATATCCGCCTGGTCCCCCTAATCCTCCCCTCGCGGCTCCCTCCTAGGACGAGGACGGCGATTTATCGGGCTCACCGCCGCGCTCTCGCTCTCGTTCTGCTCCGCTTTTCGGAACTGAATCCAGGTTCGCCGGGCTCGCGGGTGCCTCTTCGTCAACCAAACGAATGCGACGCCCAGGGCGCGACGTTTTCGGCGACGACACCACGGGGCAAACTGTATATATGTATAGGAGAGCGTGTCAAAATGATCGCGCGAGCAATGCGACCGGCAATGATATTCCCTGGCTTTTTCGGTAAATTTATACTCCAACTCTAACGTCAATCAGTGCAAATCCGGATTATCCGGAAAATACAATTAGCGGCGAATAATGACAGTGTAAACTATTGGTATTCGAGAGAAATTTGCGAGATTGCCCCGTCAATTTTATAGTTGTAGTCGCTACACGTACCAGATTCATGTTAATTTAATGGCAATTTGTTCAACAGTCATGCAGTCGATTTTTTCTTTAACATATACATATATGTATATTTCTTTTTTCGATTTCAATATTCTAACGAGATCCCGAAACGGAAGTTTCGATACGCGCGCACGACGTTTCACGAGCGGGTAATTTCGAAAATCGCAGATGGACTTTGCAAACACAAAACGCTGCTTCGATTCACATAATTACAGAGGCGTTCTGCAAACGAGCATTCGCTGCCATTTGCAATTCATTTACGTGCGGCCGCGTTTCTTTTCTTTTCTCCCCCTTTACCTTTTTTCATTTCATTTCATGAACGGTAAACTCGTTCCGGATTAAATCACGCGGTTCTTATCGGCCTCGCGCGAGCCACCATTCGTTTCCTTAGTTATCCTTATCGCGGCCTGTTTCCACGAGCCGTGCCGCGGTATATTTTATCAACAGCGTCGGTACTCACAATGATTTTGAATAATACGCGGCCGGCCCCCGCCGCATTTGTTGAACGTCCGAAGAATTCCGCTCGTATTGTCCGTCGCCGGAAACATCGCGAGCTGTTTTTCCCCTGCGTTTGTCTTCACGCGAATGACGCGAGCCGCGCACTGTCCGCGGAAATAAATATTCTTAATTGCGCGGAAATTAATCTTGAAACTTTTTTCAAAGCTCTCCGCAAATCTGGGAAATTCAATCGTGCTTTTCACCGGCAGCAGCAATGATTCATCGCCGCTATAATTAAGTCATCAGTCAGCCGACGATGGTTTTGTAAATTTTATATGATTAGAATTCTCTGATATCTCTCAAGGATGTCTCGAACTTCTCCGCGTTAGTTTTATTTCTCTGAGGAAAGCCGAAAGATCGATTTTTAATTGACCGAGGCATCCGTAGACACCCTGTATGTAACTATTATGTATATTTTAGCATTGTATATCGATTATCTCACGTTCACACGAATGAGAAAATCATCGCTCTTAATTAAATCGTTCGTCAGTCGACTACAACTTTGAAAACTCCATTTTTGTTTGGGTTTTTTTGATAGATATGATTATTGTACATATTTCAGCGTGACATACGTATTATACAATTCTTCCGCGCTTCTATAGAAATGGAAAAATCATCGGCCCTAATTAAATTAGCCCTTAAGTCTATCGATCGGCTATAATTTTAGGAACTTTGCTTTCATCAATATTACTTGACGGTTATGACTATTGTATTATATATTTCAGCATGACAAGTCGTGATTCCTCCATGCTTTTACGCGAATAAGAAAATCATCGCGCCTAATTAAATAGCTCGTGAATCGACTGTAATTTCGAGATCTGCCATTGGCTCTTCTTTCAATAAACATGACTTTACATTTTTTATATAAGAGATCGTTCCTCAGACAAAAATATAGACACCATTTTCTAGCTATCGCGTATATAGGTAGAATGACAATTGTAAAGCTAAAAATATGATTACGATTGGCAAAAAATCGCCAGATGAGATGAGCGACTTATGAATAATGCGGTTACATGCTGATGAATATAACGCGAGAGACCGACATGTCGGCAAACCCCTTCTTCTTTCTTCACGCAATTTAGCCGAGACTGCGGTCTGCGTTAACCCTATCGAACTCATAATCCTCACTATAACTATCACGTCGCGAAAAATAAAATAAGTTGCCTTCGTTTCAACCCGATGTGGATAATAGCAAAGTAATTTTTTTTCAGACGACAATTACATTTATATACTTAGACACCTAGATGTCAAATTACTTAACACTCGTAAAATAATACTATCTAATACAAATCGTATCGTATCGTAAAATAGCACTATTTAATACAAATTCATTGAAAACCTTATTGATTTTCGTTAAGATTTCTTTTCTAGAATTTCCAGTATCGTCGATCGTAAAACACCGCCGAGGCTGCGTGAAATTTAATTTTCGTGCAGATCGCACGTCCCGGAGGGGATTTACGCTCGCAAGGCTTTGAACGACGGCGAAACTCTTATCGCGGCGTGTTGCGTCTATGTGAATTACGCGGCGAGTCGCTTTACGTCGCGGCGAGGAACGACCGAGGTAGAGACGGCACGCGAGCCACCACCGGCCACGGCGGCGATAAGCGATTTATTGTTTTGTCATTCTACGCTCCAGATAGCCTGGAATGCGAACTTCATTACTTTGCCATTGTTGCCCGCACGTCGCGCCCGATACGATGTACAAATCGCCATGACCCCTCCGGGTGATCCGCGCTGGTAATTCGCGACAAACTCGTACGCCGCTAATCGTCGAGCTAATCGCCGGTATATGCATCTCGCGAGCTCGGTCAATCGTTCATTCACCGATTATTTCAAACTACGCATTTGCTACCGCGCGAATTCAGGCGGGAATCTCGACGAGATGATTTCGCATCGGGCACATTGTGTTTCACTTACTAAAACGTAAATCAATCTGGAATGGTACAAAGATTACTCTTTTATACTTTTTCCTATAAGTTTCATAACGTAATAATACTTTATAATATTATGCTTGCCATGCGGCACAAGAAAACGTAGAGCTTATTTTCGTAAACTAATTAAATTGTTCAGAAAATTCATATGTGAAGTATGTATGAAGATTCTAACGCATTATAATATATTATCTTATATCTTATGTTATATATTAAAAAAAAGATATATATTATGCAAAAAAAGATTGTTATTTATAGATATTTAATGTGCAAAGAAATAGTTCACTAGGTCGCAAAATTTGATTTATTTTCATTGAAGACACTGGATCTGAAATCCTTTCATTACTTTGGTGCAAATTTACCCCTGTCGCAGTGCGGTGCATCGCACGCTATTCTTTCGGCTGCCTCTTGGTGAACGGCAGAATAAACGGGGGTGAATTCCAACGAGCGGAAAGTAAGTCAGTCGGGTTTTTAGCCCGAGACACATTTTGTTCCCCACGACCCTGTTGGACGGTCTCTCTGATAACTCTATTTCAAGTGCTAACTCGCGCAAAACAGATAGGGCAAAGTGGCGCGGAGCGGTGACGAGCATCGACGACAATCGACGGAAGCGGACACAAAGGGGGCTGGCTCGGTGTGTCTGAGCCCCCCTTTTGCCATCTCGCGCTGGTCTTATATACGCTCGCCAACGCTCGCGCGGCCGATAGCGCGATAGCGTTGCCGGCGCGGCGCGGTGCCGGTTATTGGAAATAGCCCGGTCGGTCGATCTACCTCGCCGTGAAATACACACAAGTCTAGCGCGCGAGCCTACGTCATACCTTGGCGTGTGTACATTATTCATGGCTATCGGTGAAAAGGGCGCCAGCCGTATTACGTATGCCGCGGGTTATTATGCCCTCTAAATGTTTAATGTGTTTGCCTTCCTTCGCCGGCCACGGACGTGGCTTTATGTTTTAGTAAGTAAATTACTGTTTTTTTTTTATTAGTCCTCCACCGCGTTTATGTTGGTTCAATCGATTCACGGCTCTCTCTCTCTCTTGCTCTCTCTTTTTTCTATCGCCCCCCTTACCGCGTTCTTTCTCCCCTTTCTCCCCTTTCTCTACATGCGGCGTGTGTATGTGTGCGCGCCGGGGCCAACGTGAATTTTTGTACTGGGGCGCTCGGCGAATATTTAATCGCTCTGTCTTATTCATTTTTAGTGCGTCGTACGCGCCTGCCCCCTTCTTCTCCCCCCCTCGCCACGAAATAAGAGCGGCCGCGTACAATGGCGCGCAATGAATTTCAAAGTTCGGCCCTCCTTTCACGGGCCCCGGCCGTACAATGGCGGAAGGAAATAGCGACGATTCGTAATTGTTTTGCAAGTGCCGCCTCTCGCCTGGGTCTCGCCGAGGAAAAATTTCCGTGGCTCGCCCGTGAGATACGCTCTCTCGTAGTTATAACGATACGACAAGCCCTCCTCCACCCCTGCAAGAGAAAACGGTGGCGCGCGAGAGGGACGAAACGACGGAAGGGGTGCTGCGTAAAGTTTCTCGTCGACGCCGGAAGTTCGTTATTTACAAAATTAATATCCGGCAGCTTTTCCTCGGACCTCCGTTAGTCGAAAGGGCGAAGGGGGGGTGGGTCGCGGGTGGGCGATATAGAGTAGGGGGGAGGGGGTCGTTAAAACCGCGATCGCAAAAACGCGCAATGCCGAAACGCGAAGCCAGGCGGAAAGTTTGGAATTTACTGCCCCGACATATTGGCTACGAAAGCACACGAAATTAAGGCTAGTAAAACACTCGCCTGACACGTGCCCAACCCCCCGTGCGTCCCCCTCGCGTGCCTCGGGCTCTGTCACCCCCCCCCTTTCATCCCTTCTCGCCGCGTTGTATCTAGCGAGCGAAATGTTCGATGGTCGCGGGTTTGAACTGTCTTCCGCGCTGGAAAAATTTTCAGCGTGAAATATTTCCGACGACGGACGCGGAAAAAGTCGCGGGGGCCGTTTCCGCTAATTCGTCTGAAAGGGCGCCAAAAATGTTTGCCCAGATCTCGATACTCGCCGCCGTGCTCATCCGCGATGAAATAACGGCGACACACCGTGTAAACGCGATTTAATTTTTCACACGACTGTGTGTGTGTGTGTGTGTGTGTCGCGGAGTTTTTTATTTTTCGTTCGCCGCGTCCTTCCTCGTCCGCCGGCAGAAGGGCCGGGGCAGAATGCACCCTTTATTCGCGACGTACGAATGAACCTCCGTTCCGTATACGGTCGGAGCGAACGTCGATATTTTTGTTTGGATTTTAATATCGCGATATTTTCTATAGCAACGCCAGAAACGGACGGCGCATTTTTAACAATGAATCGTGTTTTGCGTATAAATTTGATTTGCCGTACGTTTGAAAGTGTCATCTCTCTTTCGATATCGTCCGACACGGTGCGATGGTCGCCGCCGTAACGCGCTCTGCAAATTTAATATTATCGCTCATCGTCATGCGAAAAAAAACTTGGGTCAATCTATAATATCGAGTTTTTCTTGAAATTTATTCTACTTATATAATCCTGTAAAATTTCCGCAATTATTCTTATCGATTCGGCCCGACTCTGGCTGACGATATTATTCAATTTAACGACGCGTAAATAATAAATGTTGGAAATCAGTCGGAATTATTAATAATCGTATTGTCTCCAAATTGAATTAATTATAGGGCATTCCGACTTTCCAACAAATGCTCTTGATTTCGAAACACGGCAGCCGAGAGACTGACGCACGTGTTAAGCAGAGACATGGGACCGATGGCGACATCTTTCAGCTGCAGCACGAGCTGCATTTCTGATTCCCGGCGTTGCGCGATAACGCAGACGATCAAACTGTTGCAATCGATTCGCTATCTTCTCGCCGATACATTATGAATAAAAAAAAAACGAGAAAATGTCACGTTCAAACGTACAAAACAGGCGATTACGGATAAAACTGGAAAATAGGTGCGAGATATGTAATCAATAAATAAGTTGAAAAAAAAAATATTGGAGAAGATAAATAAAATATAATCGGGCTTACCAAAACGATGAGTGAAAAAAGAAGTGGGAGGTGCGAAAATGTGCGAGGAGGCGTCTGTAACAATGGAAAAAGAAAATGTTGTAAATAAAAATGCGGGAAAGTTCGGAGGATGTTCGAGCGAGTAATCAATAACGCCTTATCGATCGTCGAGATGCATACGATTTATTTACAAATGTCACATATTACATTACAGCATTGTCGTGAAAAGTGAGAGGGAAAATTCGCCGTAAAAGAAGGTGGTATTTTCGTAGCCTTTGTCTTTAAGAGTTTTTTTGTTTTCTATTAAAAAAACCATGAAGTTTAGGAAAACCCTGGTGGAAAAATGTGTCGGAATTTTTCATATTATCAATCAGAATCTCTACGAAAATTTTAAGACTCAGAATTTTTCAGATTTTTTTACGCGAAAGGCAAAATGATAATGAAATATTTCAAATTTTTAAAATCTGAATAAATATGAGATAATCCGCACAATTTGTCAGAAATTCTTACACACAAATACTGAACTATTCCGAAAATCCTCATCCAATTATTTCTGAAAGTATCTGAGAAATGGGACATATCTTTTCAGAATTTTTCATAAATCTGAAATATGAGAAATTCTAAGAAAATGTGAGATTTTTTTCACCAGGGAAAGTTAGAAAGTTTCGGAAATAAACCCT
>NW_020214305.1:0-2004 GCF_003070985.1 Temnothorax curvispinosus
GAATTTTGATTCTTGCAACTTTTTTTTTAATTATTCACAATATGTTACATAATATTATGCATGTACAGGGACTTCCGTTTCCGGCACCTAAGTGAGTGACACGTGTTTGAGTGACGAGAGGAAAACCAGAGAGGGAAGAGTGTGAGAGGGTATGCGAGAGGGTGGTGAGTGGGTGAGAGAGAGAAGTAGAGGAGCGAGAGAGAGTGTGTGAGTGGACGCAGGTCAAAGGGAAAGGATAGGGTTAGATACGGGGAAGGAAAAGTGACAGTAGAGCACGGTCGGTTAGGTAGGCATAGAACAAAACAGAGGAGAGGGGCAGTCGCGCTGTCGCGGCGACACGCGTGGGGGCATAGGCAAGCGCGAACATAGAAGGGAAACTCATAGAGGAATAGGAGAGCAGGGCAGATAGGTATAGCTGAAGGAAAATGGCGGAGGATGAAGGAAAAGTAGCAAGATTGATAGAGTTAATTGGGGAAGATCAGGAGAAGGGAAAAGGGGAGAGAAGAGGAAGTACAGGTAGTATAGATTCAAAGAGAAAGAGAGAGGAAACAGAAAGCAGGGAATCCGAAAAATGGGCTTTTAACAGGAGTAAGAAAGTGCAGAGATCACCGAAGAAAATAGATGATAAGGAAATTACAGGAGATGAAAGAAGCTGGATAGAGGAGATAAAAAAAGAAATAAAATCCGAGATGAGAGAAGGCATAAAGGAGATGCTGGAGATAATGAGGGAACAAAAGAGAGAGATAAGACAAGAGATGGAAGACTTAAAAAGAACCATGGAAGAGAGAGAGGAAAAATGGATGAAAGAGAGAGAGAAGATGGAGAAGAGAATAATCGAAATGGAGAAGACGATAACGGAAATGAAAGAGAAGGGAATAAGAAAAGAAGAAGACGCAGGAGAGAAGGGATTTGAGAGAAAACTAAAAGAAATAGATAAGAAATTAGAGATGAGAGAGAGAGAAGAAAGAAGAAAAAACATAGTCATAAGAGGAACAAAAGGAAAGAGAAACGATATAGAAAAGGAGGTGAAAGAAATACTGATGGGGATCGGAATAGAGACGGAGGTAAGTTGTAAAAAGGTCATAGAGGACAAAAGAGAAGGAGGTATAAGAATGGCAATAGTAGGCTTACAGGGACTGGAACAAAAAAGAAAGGTCATGATGGAGAGAGGAAGACTAAGAGAGAAAGGGATAGGAATAGATGACGACTTGACATGGAAGGAGAGGAAGATGAGATGGAATATAGAAGACATTGCAAGGCGAGAAAGAGGAAATGGTAAGAGAGTAAAGGTAGGATATGGAAAGATACAACTAGAAGGAAAATGGTGGAAATGGGAGGAAGATGAAGAGATATTAAAAGATAACGAAGGAAATGTGTGGAAGGAAAAAAGGGAAAACTAAGAGAGGAGGAAGATGGAGGTAATAAAGAAGCGGGAGACGAGAAAGACAAAGAAGGCAAAAATGAGAATGAGGAAGAGAACTTGGGAGGAGGGGATGGAGAGGAGGATACCGAAAAGGGAGAGAGAGAGAAAAGGAAAATCAGGAAGGAGGAAGAAATGTGGAAGGTGGCTTATTGGAATGTGGCGGGCATAGCAAACAAGGATAAAGAATTCTGGGAAGCGATAAAGGAATGGGATGTAGTGATAATGATGGAGACATGGTTAGATGAGAAGGGGTGGGAAAAGATGAAAGAGAAGATCCCAAGAGAATACAATTGGAGAGTGCAGATAGCGACCAGGAAGTACAAGAAAGGAAGAGCAAGTGGGGGTATGTTGCTAGGAATACGGAAGAAAATAGAAGAGATAAAGGAAAAAGGAAAGTTAGAGGAAGAGGAAGGAAAGATCGAATGTAAGATAAAGATAGGAGAGGAAATATGGAGAATAATAGGACTTTATGTGAATAATGATATAGACAGGAAGCTAGAAGGGCTGAAAGATACAATGGAGGAGGGAGAAAGGGGAGTAAAAACTATAATAGGTGGGGATTTCAATGCGAGAACGGGGGA
>NW_020214306.1:0-5186 GCF_003070985.1 Temnothorax curvispinosus
AAGAATCTCCGCACGATCCTCAAACGAAAAAGGAATCGTCGGAACCAGCGAGCACGAAGAAATCTTAAGAAACTAGTATCAAAGTTTCTCCGTCATAAACAAGAGAACGCCGGGCCGGTCCTCCGCGACTCGACTATTGACAAACGGTTGGAATTTATTTCCCACCTTAACCGATTATACTACAAAAAGAGAGATTTATGACAAACAAGAGAAAATATCAGAAATTGAGAAGGTCACTGCAATTCGAGAAGAAAAATAATACTTCGTTTATTATATCTTTACAAACGATCAATATTCAATCAAGGTTCACTGTGGAAATAAAACGTGTACAACAGCTAATATACTTATACAGATGAATGACGTGGAACTGAACAAGCGATTGAATAACTTCTGTCACAACAACAGAACCGACGCGATAAACTTACATATGCGGAATAAAGACAATCGATCAAAATCAGGCCAGAATCATAAATATCGAGGCAACTTCGTAACAGTTTCTCAGTCATGATTTTTCCAACAAAACCAGTACCGCCTATAAGACAAAATAATAAAGTGATATACATATTATATGTATGTACATATACAGAGTGTCACATTAATAATTGTAATTCGTGTTATTTTAGATGTTCTTTAAGTCGTCCGGATATTTTAAAACTGTAGATCAATGCCATTGGAAGAGAAAATTTTACACCAATGAAAAACCATAGAGAATCTGTAGTGCTCACTTCGTAGTAAAGAATCCTGCTGTGGCGTCAATATTTTCTAAGGATTTTGCTCCTGTGGATGTCACTCCTGCGATTGAGACTGCTACACGCGTGGCGGCATATTGAGAAAAAATTTCTTTCAAACAAGTAAATACATTTTCTTGAAACAGATTTCTTCGAAACAAATAAATATTTTTTTCACAGCAATAAATAATGTATACTTGTAAATAAATATTTTATTGTTTTAAGAAAATTATTTCATATGATTTTGTTCCTCTAAGTAATGATATAATGACATGAATAGTATCATTATTAAACTGAAGTAAATCATTTCTTTGTAATAAGAAAACCGAATTTCTTAAAGAAGTAAAATGACGTGAAATAAATGATAAATATCAACCTCTAACACCTTCAATGATTTACCCTGTGTAGTAAAATTGTTATAAATTGTTATTAATTGTTAACTGTTCTATTTTTAATACAAAATAATATTTGGTATGCATACTTAATAGGTGCCTCGGATCGCGATCGATTCTCTCAACGCATTTTCTTGAGGTAGTGACGCTTCTTCGGAGTAGCCTTCTATAGGTGTCCGTTCCGTTTTAAGGTGCAATTTTACGCAGCGAATAAAAGCTGGCGTTTTATCCCCTCTCCACCGCCATTTCGCGAAAATTGATGGCGAATCCAGCGCTCAAAGTTCGACACAGTCCAACTTTTAGCGAATTAAAGCCACGGTCTTGTATACAACGTCTTGAAACAACGGTGAAATTTAAATTATTTTTATTAAAAGTGTATAAGAAAAAGACGAAATTATGGCTGAAGGGTTTAATCAATTGATAGCACCCGAAGTATATTAGTATATATTATATACATACAGTAAACATATATACTTATAGGTTAGACTGCTCTTTGTTTCTTATTTATTTATGTTAGATAAATTAATTTTGTTATATTGTGTTAATAATTGTGTTTCTTATATTTTAGAAAATTCTGTTGCTCTCATACACTTGTAGTGTGTGCTATTTGTACTGAACAAGAAATAATTATTCACCTTGTTTGGAAGGATATGACAAATGCTATATAGATGAGAATTTATATTTTTATCCTCGAACCAGTGAACATTAATAACATTTTTTCTTTATTGTATATTTTATAAGTAACATTACAAGTAACATGAATGCTTTTAATGTGTAGAAGACGGACAAGATAATACGCAAAAGTTTAATAGACGGTGAGAAAGCGATCGTAACAGATACCATCCAGGTTGCAAACTAAGAGGCCAAGAGCAATTGGCAAAATAATAAAATTTTGGAAAACGAACAGTTCATCGAAGAAATACATAAACGCCCTCCGCTGTGGAATTTTAAGCTTCCTCTTAATGAACAAACTATGCAAGCCAAAGAAAAGTTGTGGGAAGAGATAAAAACAGCGATGAATGGTAATATTCTATACTTATAACTTAAGTGGGATAAGATTAAGTAGAGAGCTATTAAACATATTTTTGTATTTTTTCTAGATACAATAAACATTGCGACTGAGTGATCAGTGTATAGCCGCACGTGCAGTCTCTCGACATTCTCTAGTCTGATCAGTATCAACGGGAACTTGAACGTTATTTTAAACTACCCAGTTGTTAGTTATTTTAAACTATATTAATTATGAATACGAATATGAGAATGTATATGATGTATATCATCAAAAGTTTAATAATATTGATAATTGCCTTAAGTGTGAAGTTCCGAACGGTTCAGAATTATTCAATATCGCTATTATTCTATTGAAAACTAATGGCAATAAGTATACACTGATTATAATTTCCATGCTGATAATTTTATGTGGGGTATTATTTTATTACAATAGGGATCTTCAATTTCCTGGAATTGACCAAGAAAACCAACAGCAACAAGGGCCATCTGCTAGGGCGTACAAAAATAAACAGCAGAAACCAAGCGGTTCAGCAAGGGGGCCTCACAAAAGAAATAGGTGCACTTTGAACGAATGAAGTTTCTTAATAGCAATTTGCAGCCCGAAATCGAGTACGTATTTATGAAATAACGAGCGTACAAACATATCTTAATGCATGCAGTAGTACATATTTGTTTATATTTATTGCATGTAAATTTAAACTGTATGTTACAGAACTGTAACCATTATCGCGACATGTCTCAACGAAGAGTTTAATGATACGACTTTTGATGAACGCAGCAGCAGTGGTCGTGGATCACGTATGTTAATTTATTAATTATTTTCTTATGAAAAGTATTAAAAGGAAATGAAAAATTAAACGATATTGTTACGTAACGATAATGTTACGACATTATTACGTTTCGGAACAGCATGGGTGGTCTGTTTAAATTAATATTATTTTCTTATAAAGTAGTATATCCCAAACAGCACACAATATTTATGATAAATATTCATAAATATTTTGTACTATAAATTTTTTTGAATTATTATATAAATATTTTATACATATTTCATATATATGAAGAAAAAATCTCATAAAAACTTTATTCAATATATTATTAAAATATAGAATAAATATTTTATATAATATTTATGGTAATTAAAAATAAATATTTGTAGTAATATTTTGTACATATTTATCAAACTTTTGCTGGGAATGCCACCTGTTTCATAGAGTGTAAACTATTATAGCGCGAACCCGGCCGTATATATTCTTCTATTATTTCCTACGACCTTCGATCATTGTTCGCCTGCCAAGTCTTGTCTGTGATCGTCGATCGTATGCGGTGGACAGTTCAAAGTCCTGCGTAATTATAAGTCGTGTAGTAATCACCAACAGAAAAGATTAAAATCATGGGTTTGGCCAAATGTAATTGTTGTGTATTCGGGTTAGAGTTAGGAGATTAGTAGCAAAAGCCGAAGAGTATAACACACAAGAGTATATTTATTTGTGACTACAATATATAAGCGGGAAACTGGCGTCTAGCGACCGGCTCGAAAACGTCGTCAGAGAGCGAGCTACCGGAAACCGGGGGGGGGGGGGGGTCGATCTATCGATGCGCGAGCCCGGGCTTCAAAAAGCGGGGGGGGCTGTAATATGGTTGTATCTCATATGCAACATTTCTTCTCTCCGTTACGAATCGAGATCTACGGCGAATATCTAATGGGCCAGCGGCTTATCCTCGTGGTTCGACGAAGAGGGGGTGGAGGAGGGTTTTCTTCACGGTGAGGTGGGCTATTATCTGGGGTTAAAAACTCAGGTTCCGGCGATGTTGAGGCAGTGGAAGGGGATGCTGGAGTATTCCTGGCTACAAGGCTCTGCGGTGCTGTTAGGGGTATGAAGTTCCCTTTGTAGAAGTGTACATGACGAGGTGTGGTACCTTGATGTTGGTCCTGCGAATGGCGCCCTTTGTTCTGGGAGCTTGTTTCAGTGTTATGGCAAAGTCGAATTTGGTCGACATGGCATTTGAAACGTTTCCCCTTGTAGTCTATTACGTAGTGGAGGTCGCCTTCGCGAGAGACTATCACTCCAGAGACCCACTTATCCATGAGTGGATTTCCAAGAGACTATCTGAGAGTATTTAATCTAATCTATTTTAACTTTACACCTGATTTTCTGATTTGACATATTTTAATTAACTTATTCTATTTAATTGAACATTTGACACTCATTAATTAAAAGCGTGATTGAAAGCTCAGAGAGCTTCTGCCGGCACACGATCTTAGGTTAGATTTCCGTGTGTGTGTGTCGCGTGCGTGTGCCGGCCGGGAAGCGACGTCCGTTCGTCTCTAAGTGTCATTCCCCGGGAGTTCGTTTTTTTCTTTTCTCCGTAAACCTTGCGCAATCGTATCCCCGGGGTAAAATTATAGTGCCGCGATAAAGTGGAGTGCCGTGCCTACTCGCCCTGGATCCGCGCGCCTAAGTTTCGCTGCGTCACCCGGTGCGGGCGGTGACTGCGGTTGCGACGGGTGTCCTCCGCGGAGTGTCGCCTGGCCTCGGAGCGAGTGCCACGTGGTGCTTGCAACGTTGCTAGGTTATACGCCGCGAGCGGCCCTGTGGACGGAACACGCGGCCCGTTGCATCCGCGCTCTCTGGGCGCTGCCGGGGGCACCGTGTATAACTTTCTCTATCAACTCTTTACCTTTACTTTCTTTTCTGCCAATTCACGCCGAACAATATGGCCGAGGCGCGCGGTCATCAACAACAAGATCCATGCAAGGTTATGCTCGCCTACCCATTGCCGGAAAAGGTTTGCTGTCTCCGGTGCTGGGTGGGCGAGACTGGCCACCCGCGACTCAGACCGCAGGGCGAGTATTGCGACCCGGCTCACCTCGCAAAACACCAGAAGAAAATGCACCCGGGGGACTCCATAGCTTATAAATGCTCCTTTCTTTGTCTAATAACACTAACGTTTTAGATTCCTCGAATGGGAGTGAAGCGGTCCCCTTGAGGCGGGGAGACGAGCCTGGAGGAGCAGCGGGAATGCGTGCTGAGATTCGAGACACGCCCGGACA
>NW_020214307.1:0-10674 GCF_003070985.1 Temnothorax curvispinosus
AGAGAGAGAGAGAGAGAGAGAGAGAGAGAGAGAGAGAGAGAGTAAGGAGAGGAGGTGCCGAGCGCGCGTGAGCTGAGGGATCGGCCGCCGCATGGCAAGAAGACGGAGAGAGGTGGCCACCGAAGGAGGTGGAAAGAAGAGAGAAGGAAGGGAGCGAGAAGTCAAGGAGCCTTCATTCATTCACTTATTCGAGAGGTTTTCAGGTTGAGTTCAGGTTGAGATCAGGTGACCAGGGGGGAGAAAAAGACGAGATGGCGCAGTAGAGAAGAGGGCAGGAGGGTAAAGAGAAGGTGGCAGAGGGGGGAGCAATGAGATGGAGAAGAGTCGGAGGGTCTGATGAAGGTGCTGAGTGCAATTGCAGAGGGTTGGCGAGCGAGGGATGGGAGGGAAGGTGGTGAGGTAGGATGAGGCGAAGAACAGGAGGGCAGCTATGGTGGAGTGAGTGGAGGAGCGAGACAGCGCAGGGGATCAGATGCTGAGCAGGGTGGTACCACGGCGGGACGTCGAGGCGGTGGTTAAAGACAAAAGGAGTATCACTGGAGAAAGCTGGTCTGGTGGTCTGTTTGGAAAGGGAGTAGGACAAGGAGATGGCAGGATACGGAGAGGAGCTGGACAGGAAGCGAAGGAGGCAACAGGAGAGGCGGATGAAAAGAAGAGAGCCCAGCTAAGGTGCAGTGAGCCTGTCGGGAGAGGAAGTGGTGGACGGAAGTAAGGCGGAGGGGAGGGAAATGAGGTGGTGGGGAGTTTGATGCGTGGAAGGGAGGGAGGTAACGTAGTGTGTATAGGGCCACAATGGTCAGGTCGGGTTAGGAAGGTGTATGTTTTGTAAAGGGTTGGGTACGTCCCTGAAAAACGCCAGTAAGAGAATGTAAAAATTTGTGTCTGTTGCGAGAAGGTCTGTCACGCGAGAAAGGAGAGGGAGATGCCAGAGAGTAGAGACGGAGCGAGGAGAGGGAGGAATGGGGGATGAGATCAAGGTAGAGGGCGTGGAGGGGAGGGAGGAAAAAAGTAAAGGGCCGTAATGGTCAGGTCGGGCTAGAAAGGGATAGGTTTTTTAAAGGGTTGGGTACGTCCCTGAAAAACGCCAATTATATTGTGTAAAATTTTATGTATGTTGATAAGCGAGGAGTAGGTGTAAAGGTTTAGGACCGTTCCTTAAAAACGCCTTGCAAACCCTGCGGGGACAAGCAATAAAGAGATACATACATACATACATACATACATGCATATAATCATATAAGTTTAATTACATATAACCTAAACGAAAAGCGAAGGCACATCCGTACATACACGACACACGTATGCTATCGAGCATCCACGAGCGTCCGAATGTTTCCGAATCTAACCGAAGTTTGTCGAACTTACACTTAACTCCCGTCTCGCATGATCGTACGCCCCCTTGCCCACAGTAGCACTTTATGCTCGGTCTATATCTTCCTATGTCTGTGCTTCGGCCACTGGAGGGCCGTTTGCGTCCCAGTCTCTCCAGCCACTGAAGGCCCGTTCGCGTCCCGGTTGCTCCGTACCAAAAGGGTTTATCAAATAATATTAAATGATATTTATAAAATAAACTTATTAAATTTAAAAGATGTAAAATTAAATGTTATATTACACGATAATAATATGAATATTTATTTAATACTTACATAATGTGCAAGTTTAATCCTCTACTATATTGTTTGTTAAGAATTCTTTGCTGATTCAGTCCATAGTATTTTCATTGACCATCATACGTACTGCAGTAAAGTAAGAACAAGCTGTATACAGAAACTGCAATAAGAAATACAGTACTGGTTAAAAGTATTGCATCGCTTATTAAAAGGGAAATTGATACCCAATTTTGTTAGCGAAAGCTGCCTTTGGAAAGGCGGCTTTCGTCGGACCAAGCACAGTGCTACGGTATTCGCGGTGAACTAAGCTAAAGCAGCCACCACGAAGGGCCTTACGTTTTTCATAATCCGTATACACGGTTGCGACGATATTCGTTTTCCAATCGAGGCCACGCGGTTCTCCCGCGAATTACATCGCCGTTGCCTAATAGTAAAGTCGCAGTCCAATCGTGGAATCACTTAAAGGGATTGTCGCTCGCGGATCCCAAATATTATTTGCCCGGCAATATTGACATTTTACTAGGGGCAGAATTGTTTGTTTCAGTATTGCGTGATGGTCGTCGTAAAGGAGGAGATGAAGAACCGGACGCCTTCAACACAGTATTCGGCTGGTTCTTGAGCGCGGTATCTCCGTCGTTACAAGTAGCACCCCTGCACTCGTTCGCTACCACTCTCGAGTTGATCGAGACCGCAGTGGGTCAATTTTGGCAATTAGAAGAAGTACTGGAACATTTTTCTTGTTCGGAAGAAGATTGTCGATGTAAGGAGATCTTTGCAAAGACCACTTATCGTGACCACTCGGGTCGCTTCGTAGTTTCGTATCTTTTTGCGTCGGATCCTTCTACATTTGTTGATTCACGTTCTATAGCTGTTAGTCGTCTCCGCGCGCTCGAGCGCCGAATCAAATCAAATCCCAAATTTAGAATTAATTACAATAATTTCATGCACTATCTCAATAGCGGTCATATGGAATTAATTAGTGATCCATTCCAGTCGGATGGTTACATTTATTATTTGCCTCACCATGGCGTATACAAACTCGATAGCATTACCACCAAATTGCGGGTAGTGTTTAACGCCTTGTCAACGTGCCCAAACGGTCTACCGTTAAACGACACATTACTTAGTGGTCCGAAATTACAGCAGGACTTATTCGCAATCCTGCTTAGATTTCGCGCCGAACCGGTAGCTTTAACCGCGGATGTGAAGCAGATGTTTCATCAAATATGATAAACCCGGAGCAATGCGACTATCAACGCATTGTTTGGCGTTTCTCGGAGTCGGATTTTATCCTTGATTACCTTCTCAAGACGATTACGTTTGGCTTAACTTCTTCCCCGTTCTTGGCGATCTGTTGCTTGCTCCAGCTAGCTTTCGAATATCGCGAAAAATATCCCTTAGCCTTTGCTGCATTATTCGAGGCGCTTTATGTGGATAACGTCGTGGCTAGCGTTCGTACGGTGGAGCAGGCTCGTGCGCTTCGAGATCAATTGTTATTGCTACTCCGGAGCGCCGGCTTTGAACTTGGGAAATGGGCGAGTAGCCATCCTGCCGCGCTGGATGGGCTCGACCCGCAGTTATACAGCCAATCCATGTTATCGTTTGAGTCGAGCGAGGATCAATTACTTAAAGTCTTAGGCCTTCGTTGGCATTCGCAATCCGATAGTTTCGGATTTCAAGTTAATCCTTTGGATCGCAAATGTATTAAACGTACCATATTGTCGGAGGTAGCGCGTATTTTCGATTCCTTGGGATTCCTGGCTCCACTCACGTTTACCGCAAAATGTCTAATACAACGTTTGTGGACGCTGAAGTTGGGGTGGGATGACGAGCCTCCGATAGATATCTGTCGCAGTTGGGAACGCTATCAAGCTGAGTTCGATGCGTTGGCTTCTCTTCGCGTTTCTCGCACGTTTGATACGTGCAATGTAGTTCGTTACGAGCTTCATGGTTTTTGCGATGTCAGTGAGTTGAGTTACGGAGCCGTGATTTACTTACGCTTTGTTACGCGCGATGGTGTAGTAATTCGCTTAGGTTAGGTTAGGTGAAAGGGTGTGGTCATCTAGTGACCATTCACTCGGAGACCTGAGGTCCATTGTGATACCCTATTTTTAACCCTTGACCCGTCTTTACCACCTCGCGTTGAAACACTTCCAGTTCCGTGCGAAGCTCATTATATTGTCAATGCCCATCTCCGCTGCGTCTTCCAGTCCATCCAGAAATTCTTGTCCCATTGTCTGGAGGCGTCGGTTTTCTAGGGCTGGACACCAGCACATCAGATGCTCAATTGTTTCTTCTTCCTCGTTGCATTCTCTGCAGCTGCTGTCATCTGTGATTTTCCATTTCTGGAGGTTCACTCCGACCGCACAGTTTCCTGTGACGACTCCTGCTGCTATGCGAACCAGGTTCTTCTTGTGTTTCAATAGTTGCCTAGTCCTATTGTTATCTATCTTAGGCCAGAGATTTCGGGCTATCCCGCAATCATTCCGGTTTTGCCAAATCTCTCTGTGTTTCTCCAGTATAATTTCCTCTATGGCATCTTTTAGTGAACTGATCGGTGGTAGTGGGGAGTCCATTACCTCCGCGCCGTTCCCTCCCGCCCCCAGCTTCGCCAGTCTGTCCGCACCTATGTTCCCTACCACATTTTTGTGACCGGGAACCCAGCGCAGACCGACCCCGTCGCCGCGGAGCCAGGACAGCGCTTCTTGGCAACTCATCACTACCTTTGATCTCACTGTTTTTGATGCAATACTTCTGAGCGCAGCCTGACTGTCAGAGTAGATTGTGACATCCCTTAATGGTTTGCCACTCACCCAGATTAGCCTGGCTGCCTCCCTTATTGCACAGATTTCTGCCTGTATGGCGTGGCAACCGTTCTTTAGTCTGTATGACTTCTGGATGTTGAGCGCCTCAGAGTAGATTCCAATGCCTGCACCCGTTTTGGTTATGGAGGCATCGGTGTAGACTGATGTTTCGTGTTCGTTTATCACCGAGTTATCCTCCCATTCCTCCTTAGAGGGGATGCGTATGTTAACACACCCCTCGAAGTTATGCCTGGCAACTAAGTAGTCCGTTGGACTATTCAGGTTTAGTCCTTTGTTACTGTTCAGTTTTCCGATCTCCTCCAGTATTCTTGAATGTCCGAGTAATTCGCTTACTTTGCGCTAAATCTAAAGTAGCACCGCTTCGGTCTATTACAATACCTCGTTTGGAACTCTGTGCAGCTCTACTTCTCTCAAAATTGATCGCTTACGTTCGTCAAATCCTTCAGGGACATCTTAGCATTGATGCCGAATATGCCTGGTCAGATTTCTCTCACCTGGATTTGCTCGTCTCCACATCGGTGGAAGACGTTTGTTCGCAACCGCGTTGCCCGCATTCAGGACAACGTACGGGTCTCAGCTTGGGACCACGTCGACACCGAGTCCAATCCGGCGGATTATTGCTCCCGTGTACTTTTTCCCCGTGATTTAGTGACTAATTCGATTTGGTGGACTGGCCCTGCGTGGCTCAATGACACACTTTAACAACGATATCGGAAGTTGAAGATCTTCCTGAGGAGGAAGCGAAATCTCGCGCCTTTGTCACATAAATCCTGCTGATGCCACTATTGTGGATTCGGTTCTCGATCGCTTTTCGTCGTTAGATAAGCTCATCAAAGTATTCGCTTATTGTCTGCGCTTTGTGAATAAACTCAAATCAAATTCGCCCAATAGAACTCTCGTTGTAGGTCGAATTCCATTCGACCTTACTATTTCTCGTTAAATTTGTTCAATCTTGTTGTTTTGCAGAGGATATCAATAGATTAAAACGCAATCAGAATTACTCTAAACCTCTGCGAAAACTCGCCCCTTTCTTGGATACCCGCGGAGTCTTCAGGGTGGGCGATAGATTAATTCACTCCGTAATCTCGTATAAAGCCAAGCACCGAGCATTGTTACCTGGTAGACATTGGCTCACGGAACTTATAATAGAGCGCACCCGTCTACACCCGGGTCGTGACGGTATCTCTCGGGTCGCCACCGTGAGGACAGCGGTTGGCTCTCTCACTCGTCCTCTGATGAAATTGTGTTCCTTGCCGATGGACAATTCGTCAGAGGGGTAAAAAAAAAAAAAAAAAAAAAACATATTGTATTTTTGGTGGGCGGTATGTTTGGCGCTTGCCACTGTAAATAGTAAATATTAGTTTTGTCAGTATTAGTAGTATTAGTTATTAGTATTATCAGTAGTCAGTTTACTCGATACATTACCATAGTTTCGGTGACTCGCGCGAAACGTCGGCAGATCGCTCGGATCGTTATCGATACTTCCGCGACTCACCAATCGGTGCTGCCATCGTACACCCTACGAAAGCACTCGTCATGGAAAGGAAGAGCAAGTGTACTCGCTCGCGACACGAGTTTCAGGACTTGCTCGGCACTCATCGCAACGAAGTCTCGGGGTGCACATCTACACGTGCTCACTTGAACCTCCGGGAGGCCATTAGTGCTTGCTTCTCTGGAAGTGCGATCTCTGCCTGATCTTGCCTGCTTTGCCTGTCTTTGCCTGCTTTGCTTGTTTGCCTGCTTAGCTTGCTTTGGTCTCGGCTTGCTTGCGCCTGCTTTGCACGTGCCTGCTGACGAGCTTTGCCTTGAGAAGGACGAATCCCTCCAGGAGACGACGGCCGACCGAACGGTGAGTCGCTTGGTTTTGTTTGTTTCGCTTAAATCTCGCATTGAGAAGACGCAACACAACTCCTTTGGTCCTTCGAGTCATATAGCAATTTCGCAAACGAGGGGACGTACACACACCCCCTTTCAGACAGACAAAATAAAATGTTAAAACCGTCAATTCTCTGACGGTACTGACAAAATGAAATGCCAGAAGCGTCTATTCTGATGGTACTGATTATTAAAAATGTATCATTTGTAAATTACAATCGGAGAGACGGAAAAATATATTGGTTGCGTTTTCATGAGAATGGGCGTTGGAAGGGCTCATGCTACATTATTATAATAAAAATCAGAAGCGTCAATTTTGACCGTACTGATTATTATAAATGTATCATTTGTAAATTACAATAGGAGAGACGGAAAAATATATTGGTTGCGTTCTCACGGGAATGAGTGTTGGAGGGGCCCATTCTATTTTCTCAATATTCAAAACATATGGTTTTGTAACATTACTTTTGTACACTTAAGAAAAAATGTACTATAAATATATATCCAATATATGATATACATATATACTAGAAAAATATCCAATGCAATGTTACGGAATAATAGAAACGGGCTTCGGTTGTACGCGGTGCTCTTAGCGCACACGTACACGGCACGTACTTGTGTGCGGCACGAGAGTCATCCGTCACACACATGCTACCGAGGCCGTCGACACATTGCATGTGTGCAACGTATCATGTATTTTGAACACATGTTTTGAGATAGCCCGGCAATGTAGAAAACAGAGATTAGATGTGTCGATAATTATTTATCGACGTTTTTATAGTTTCGCTTACCATTAGATGATGACGCTATCCCGCCGAAGTTCGGCCGTCACTCCAGCATCCTCTTAAGAGCCTATTCACACGAGGCGGTTGTGACGCGCGGTTGCCGCGCGATTTTTGCCGCGCGTTAACGTTCGCACGAGCCGCGCGTGGCCGCGCGCTGTCGCGAGGCGAGGTGCGACAACGCGCGGATACGCGCGCACGCGGAACTACATACGAGCGACACGAGCAACGACAAAACAATTGACAACGCGTGCGATAAGTTTGATTAGGTTAATAACCTTGCTGTGTTTAGTTTCGGACTCTATTAAGATTAAATGGTGGAAGAACAAACGGTTTGAGAGATACCGAGCTATTTATTGACGAAATTGAGAAAAGACCGGCCATATGGAATATGAAGTGTCCTAATTATAGAGATCGAATAAAAAAGAAAAAATCTTGGGAAGAAATTGTTGAAATATTTAGTACTGCTGGAGACACCGAGGAACAAAAGAAATTGTTAGGTAAGTTGTTTATAACTTGTTTATTTCTTATAATGTACATATATCAATTCATATCATACTATCTTGCCATTCCAATTTACCTTCGTTGACAAAGTAATGTGCATATTTATCTCTCATAACCCTAGCAGATAAACTTTCTTGCGGTGTATTTTCTTCACTAAAGTTTATGAACGATGTTTCATTAAATAAATCTTCATGTCTATAACCGTCTCTGATTCTGACATAATTGTGTAGAACACAACATGCACGTACAATACTCTCTGCAAAGTCTATATTTACATTAAGAGGTTACACCACTGTAGCTGCCCATTTTCTTTGGTATTTTATTTTTAGAAAAGAATAAAATATATGGTCAAAAGAACTTTTAGGCTTTATTAGACATATATTATAGTATGTAAAAAAATTTTTTATTTGTTAAAAAAATACAAAATGGCGACGCACGAGTCGCTATAGCACTACTCCGCGGCATGCAGTATAAGTCCAACAATTTTCATTTTATTCACTCCAAATTTTGACCATATCTTTAAAATAACAATCCGAAAAGAAATACGTACGAGATTTTCGATAAGTTAATTCTAACCATTATTTATTAACAAATAATTGCCCCTTTTTTTGTCAAAAATTGAACTGTTTACTTCAAATGTTCGCCAATCACACAAAAATTAATATTTTCAAAATCCCCTACGTATTTCTCTAGCTATACTCATGTAGATTAAGAGAAAATTTTTTGTTTTTTTTTTAGATTCAAATTTGCGTCAGTTATACTGCGTGCCGCAGAGCGCGACATGCCTCGCGAGAATGGTTGCAGCGTCGCAATTTTGTACTATTATTGAATAAATATTTTTTTTTGAACACTTAAAAACATGATTAATTACATCCTTGAATATTATTATACTCTTACTTTTTCGTCCATCCAAAAAAAAAAAAATCGCAAAAAAAACGCTTTATTTTAGACTTCTACAGTGGTGTAACCCCTTAATGGGTTTATGAAAAATTTGCCACTTATTTGCCAGAATTTCAAAGCTACATTCAATGTACCGACGTGCTCTTGATAATCGATAGTTGAAAATTTTTTGTTCAGAACTTAGAAATTTTCCACTGTAAGGACGCATGACATTTTCTGAAATTCCAAATGCTTCATCTCCAACAAATACGTATGGCAAAGGTATTCTGTCAACATTGGATATAGCTTCTGGATTAGGGATATCTAATGTATGTTGCACGAGCTTTTTGTATAAAGATGAATTTTGGAATATTGCTGAATCGCTACTTTTTCCGTATGCCCCAATGTCCACATAAATAAAACAATAATTAGCATCACATACAGCTAATAGCACGGTAAAAAAGAAGTTCTTATAATTATAATATGAAGAACCTCTGTTATTAGGTTTTACTAATCTAATGTGCTTTCCGTCAATAGCACCTATGCAATGTGGAAAATTAGCATATTTCTTAAAACCTTTTGCAACTTCTTCCCATTTCTCTCTTGTCATTTGTGGCATACATATAGGTTTTAATTTTTCCCAAATTACTGCACACACTGTTTTAACTATAATCGTGATAGTAGACTTGCCCAATCGATACTGGTAATGCAACTCAGCAAAAGAGCAACTGAAAGCTAAATATCTGTAAGAAAGTAAATAATTTAAAAGTTTTAGCTAAAAAGGAATTTAGTACATAATTACGTAACTTTGAATATAATTGAAGCTAAAAGTTAATTTCTCCCTAACACATTATTTTTTCCATTATATCTATAAAATGATTGAATGTTAGAAGAATGTTAGATAGAAAGTTGTATTTACAATTAATTTCACAGCTTGTAATATATCTGTAACGTTTATAGATACTTTTTTAAAAACTAATATATATTTACACTAATTATATATTTTCAGTGTAAAATTGCAGAATAAATGGAAAAATATAAGGGATGGTTACTCAAAGAAATTAAAGAAGCTAAAAAATCGTCCATCAGGCTCAGGAGCGAAGAAACAGATTACAAACACCTATCACACAAGATTGCAAATTTTGGAAAAATCTGTTAGCCACAAAGAAACAACAAGCAATTTTGTTAGTGATGAAACTGAAACGATGTTACAGGAAAATGAAGATGATCCGAGTTGCCATAAAGAAACTGATCGTTCTCTGAAGACCAAAAAAATGAAATTAAATGCAACTGAAAAACATTTTTCAGACATTTTATAAAAGAGTTTGTTATCTAGGCAAAAACAAGAATAATCTTATGAAGATGAAGATAAACTGTTCTGTTTATCATTACACAAAGAACTGAAGAAAATACCTGGAGAACATCGACTAATGATAAAAATTAGCGTTATGGAAACTATCCAACGAGCACAGAATTTATATTTACCTAAACCGTCATTTACAGTTCAGTCGCAAATGCAACCTTCATACCCATCCAGTTATCCATATCCAAATATTCATTACAATGTAGGTAACACAATTGTTCCACTAAATAAAATTCCACCTTCATTGGCAACACCTCCACCGCCAACACCTCCACCGCCAATCTCGCCAGACAATATGACAAGTTCACTGCATCAAATTGCATCATCATCAACATCGCCTGTTTCATCGACAGATTATACAACAGTCCTTTCACCAGCAGTTGCCGGCTCCAGCTCACAATCAGACGTTATCGACCTTTTTTAATAATTTACCTAACAAAAAAAACTTATCGATCTCTTTTAATAATTTTCTTGATATATTGTCTTTAATTAATTGTAGCAAATCGTCAAAAAATTTGATAGACATTCTAAAATTTTTGTTCAAATTCTCTCAGTTTTGGATATAGATCCCTTGGATATAGATATGGATCCCTTAAAATAGGATCTACCCAGTATCGTCTTTGCTTTTATTTACGCCGTTTGTGACTATGAAAATAAATATGTTAATATGTGTTAAAGTAAGTCAGACATATTTTTATGTTCACGTTCCCTATGCGCATGCGCGCCTTCTGCGAAGCTTCCGTTTACCGGCCTGCGTGCCGTGCGTGGGTTAGTCGCTCACATACCAAGCCACGAGTTGGATGTTCAAATAAAACTTCTCTGTGTGTTAACCA
>NW_020214308.1:0-33504 GCF_003070985.1 Temnothorax curvispinosus
TACGTCACGTAACCACAAGCGAATCCATTCTATTATTCTATACTATCACGTGACACTTGTATTTTGAACTCAATTAGAGTTTTTCAAGTAAGAGTTTAGACATCGTTAGACAAATTTTTATTGATCCATCATATGTTTCAGATTAATTATGATAATTTATATTTTATTATTATTTATTTTACAAATTTACTTATTAGTATCATATTAGTATTATATTAATAATAATAATATTTACGCGTATGAACTATTAAATTTTAAATTCATTTTTTACTTTTTAATAAATTGTATAAATATTATTATCGGGGTAAAATTAAGCAGTGTAATTCCGCCATTTGAAATTTACTTACTGCGCTGGTTTGTTAGATGTCGTGGGTATCAAGCATATCATAAATTCGTGCGATCGTATTTTTCTCGCGTCTGTTTTCTTCGTTAGAGAATGATGACGTAGAGATCGATGACGTTAGAGAAATATAAGATAAATAATTTATTATTTACTTAATATTTTTTACTTTATACGGAATTTGTTTTTTTTTTCCTATGACAAATGCACTTATGTATAATTTATTTTATTGTATTACATAAATGTTATTCTATATATTATTATGTATTTAATATAATTTTTATAAATTATATTACGCCTCAAAATTAAGATTAGACATAATTACTTCGATTTTGAATTTGAGAACACGAAAAATTGTTCCTAAATTTATATAATTTGTAATTTGTAATTTGAGTGAATCTAACGTTAGTGAACGTCGTGTATATGAGAAATTTTCATGTTAAAAAGACAAAAAAGAATGTCAGCATTCAGGTGACAAGTATAATGATGGAAGCGGAACAGAAAAGATTGTGAGATACACACAACGTAAGGATGTGCGCTTCTACTATCGCGAGCAGGAATGAGAAGTGGGGTGAATCAGTGACGGCTTAACATCTGCTGAGGGCTCGAAGTATTATATTATACATACAACATATGCAATCTCTTTCTCTTTTTCTCTCTCTCAAAATTTATAACCTATTTGAGAATATTTGATAAAAATATATGCTATATATATATATAAATCATAAAATTTATATATAATATTTTAGTTTGTTTTTTTTTATAAGAAAAAATAAATTAATTAACTAATAATTGCTCCTTTTTATAGATTACATGATATTTTAAATGTATATATATATTACAGATCGATATCGTTTTTTTAATTAAAAGATACATTACATTTTTGTAGAAAAGAAAAAAGAGAAAGAATTTATTCTTTAAACTTTATTACATAACATAAAATTGTAACACGTTATTTTATTTATAGAATAAGAGATTTAAAGATCTCCTTTTTAAAGATCTTTTATTTAAATCTCTTTATCTTCAATTTCTTGTAAAGATCGAAACAATGCTGTTCCCACTCGCTTTGCTTATCTCAAATGTTAATGAGAATCCGTCCCATTCTAAACTATGATGAAATTTACGGGAAACGAGATCCGATAAATTCAACACGAATTTACCATATCTCGTCGATTGATCCGGCACTGTGAGCAGCGGCCGTAGCGTGGCAGCGACAGTGGGAGAATAGCGGCTCCGCTGTTAATACCGTAGGTAGTGCGCAGTGGTAAAGGCCTCCGTGCGCGCGGGCCGTGGTGAACACACACAACAGGTGTCCCGCGATCGGTTCTCTCCCGCGGTACCGGTTCGGCTCGGTTCTCCATTTTGCTCCCCCGGGTGTTTACTCCCCGTCGCCTTTCACTCCGGGACGGGACGGGACGAGTGAGCTGAGGTACGAGGTACGAGCGTGTACGCGAGCGCGTGTGGTGAACCCGGAGCGTGCGGATCGGCGTAACATGATGTCGGAGACCGTGGTGACGATGGACGGTTCCAGCAATAACGCCAGCAACAATCCGCGGCAGGTGCCGACGGTGAAGACGGAGCCGGGCCAGCCGAATCCGCTGGCCGGCGTCCGGCTGAACGTGTCTTACTTCAAGACCATACCCGGTATCCTCAAGCTGGTACAGCTGGTAAGCGGCTCACTTTTTCCTTTTCTTATTCGTGTGTAACGCGAGATACGGGAATCGCTGGACGCTCTCCTCGCGCTAAGCGCGGCGATGAACTGGCATGCGTCTAGTTTTGATACTAATTTTACGCTACGAGATAGCAAATTCGAGTGTCGTCCAATAAAGTCGCCGCGAAAGAACACCAAGTTGGCTTCGGCCACTGAATCGTTTTTCCACGAGGATAACGCAGGTCGTACAATATGTAAAGAGAAAACTGAGTCGTAGTTTTTTAGTCTATATAGTAACTGGAAGATAATAACGCGTTGCGACATTTGTTTGACGATAACTCTTGCAATTTGCTATTTTAAGACATTGCTTTAGGAATTGTGCAATGCTATTTTACATTGCGTTGAATAGAATTATTTAAATTCGAAAATAAACTTATAAAAGCGTCAAAAGTTGATTTTTACTCAATTAAGTAGATCTTTATTTATCGGTGAAATAAACTCGTGATGGACCTTTGGAATATATGAAAATCAGCAGATCAGCAATTTTTAAGATCTTACAAAGAGAGATATCACGCTCCAACGATTTATATTCTTTAGAGTAATAATGAAAACCTGTAATCAACTTTAATCTTATGATGTATTATCGATCATGTCAATCATTTTCTAATTATCTCTGAATTCTTGATTTCTGAAGTATAGATTCTCTATTTCCAGCTTGGATTTAGCTCGATATACTTGTACTTATCGCGTAATATCTATTAATAGAAACTTTAGAGTCAGTCGATATTTTTATAACACCATGTAACAATTTCTGGTAAAGTAGCACTACAAGTTAAAGAGCCAGAACTGACAATTTGACAAATAGGTGCATTATACATTTTCTTTTATATACGAGAATTACACAAACTATGACATAATGAAAGATGCTTATTCTTTTATCTACTTTGATGATCACGCGGACACCTGTAGGTATTGTACTGTCTTAATGTTGCCAATTGGCAGTGCGGCGTATTTCATTATTAAATGAGCTCGAGAGATTCAAGATTAGCTTCAAGTTCCCCCTTTTCGTTACGCGGATTTTCTCTCTTTCATTGTAACTATTGTTCCATTTTGGAGAATCGCCAAGAATTGAAAAATAAGATCACCGCAAAAATTTCACATGTATTTCTCTTTTCGAGATTTACTTTCTTGGCAGCAGGCTGTTAGCCGCTCCATGGCTCACTAAAATCAAGCGTGAACGAGGAAAAAAATTTCAGAAATAATTCTCGATCATTTGTATGCAGACAAATTCTTAGAGGCGTTGCATGTAGACGGAAAACGTTACGTAACGCTACACGTCTTGTAAGTCGCGATTCCACACTTTGGTGTGGCAATAATACAAAATTCCAGCATAGCTAGTTATTATACGAAAAGTCATGTGGAAAAGCGACTTTCTGCCATAATTTCTTCGGTTTTCGACTTTTCAATATTAAATCCCACATTTTTATCCTTGTCTGGGTATTATTAAATATTTTTCATATATTTCTCCGACATTTTGAAGAAGATTCTATAAAATCTCCTACTTTGCGTACATTGAATTCTTCGCTAAAAGGAATTTTATAAAACAAAAAAGTCAAGTGAAATTAGAACATAAAATTATTGTTGGTTGTTTAATATATCGAAGGAAAATCTGCAGATTAATTACACGCTCACAGTTATTTCAATTAATCAGTACCCTTCAATTATTCGCGCATGAGTTATTAAGAGTTACTTATGATTTTAATTTGTTTAACGTTGTGATTGATGTCTGGTACCAGAGAAGGTTAACGATGCTTTCACTCGTTTCCAGGACTTAAATAATGCCGGTTGCATTTAAGCGTCATTCCAATTGCTCAGAAATATGCCAAGGACCATTCGTACGTCGTCTATTTATCGTACGAACGTACGGAAAGTATGCGGGGAGAAACGTCGTGACTTTTAAGCACTTTACGCTCTAGGTCTTTGTGACAACAGAATTAGAAACAACTTCCTCGGTTCATTCGGTTGAGATTGATGCTTTCTAGAAGGAAATTAAACTTTCTCGGCGGCCTCGATCCGAACGTTTGTCTTCGATCGCGACGAGCACTGAAAATATTTACTGTCGGGTGAAACTCCGGTTTGGAGGAATTAAAAAAGATACTCAGAAAATAGTTCTCTTTCTGTCCAAAGCGTAAACACTGAATTTCTATACTTATAACTTTTAGATTAAGCCAGTATTTTTCGTCTACAAATTGTTGCTTGATTATTTCTTCGAAAAAAAGTATACGTATATATATATAAGTGTATAGTGTGTCCCTCTCTTTTTATTAATTTACAATTGTACGCTGCTTGTTGGACCGTGTTGATTTTCCATGTGATTTCTGAGTGTATCTCCCGCAACTTCGAGATGTGAAGCCTTACGAAACACGGAAGACAATTTTCGACTGAAAACCTTGGCTCTCTGAAACGCTCGCCATTGGCTTCATAAAATTCGCATCTTCCGAGCATTATTATTATTAAAATATATTTCCCAGTATTCTCTTTCGTGTCAAAATTTACGAGATTATAGCTTCCAACTTTTACTCATTCTAAACCTCCGAAGGACAGACGCAAGATACAAATACTATTTTTGCACAAATATATAAAATCGATCGTTTTGCATTGTTCGTAAAGAATATAATAAAGAAACTTAGAATGTGTTATTTTCAAAATTAATATATCACGCAACATAATATTACTGCATCGCACAAGTGCATACAATTAATATGCAGAAATCTCACATTTTAAAGCATGTAAAAAATTATTATTTATTACGGTTAACTAAATTATTATTTATTACGGTTAACTAAACTCTTTTTCCTAAGTTTATATTGCACTTATTGAGAATACCAGGAATGGTAAAGTGGAAGTGAAAATAAAAATAAACTGAGATTCGACAGTGATTTTCCAATCAATCTGGAAACACGCATTGCGTGCACACGCATCGTCATGGCGTTGACCGGGCATTTTGCACCGTGACGTTGAACCTGCAGTGGCATAACCGCGTAACGGTAATCTTCTTACGGAGCGGTTAACAAAGTACCCTACCCTCGCCAGACGGAAAAGATGGCTTCTGGTCGCAATATTATCGCTAGTTGGTTTACCCGACTTCGAACAAGGTGTGATCGACTTTTAAAAATAAGTTAGTTCTCCAAATATTTTTATTATATGAACTGTCATTAGGTATAAAGAAGAAAAAACAAATATTTAAATTGCTTAATAGACTGTGAAAAAAGTAGCTTGTCTTCGACAAAAAATTATTTAAGAAATTCTTTTTACTGTTTAGTTCGAATTAAAGAGGATAGCTTGGTATGTAAAAAGGGACCTTGTTGTTAGTGTAATGTGACCGAAATGTACGCGATTTATATCACACGTATAATATACATATAACACGAACATTTACGTGTTTTTATGCAAATACGGCTTCTTATCACCGGTATACCGATATATCGTCTTATCTCTGGTACCGTTAGGCAAGATCAGAGTCGGCG
The DNA here is from genome assembly GCF_003070985.1 of Temnothorax curvispinosus. Classification (NCBI taxonomy): domain Eukaryota; kingdom Metazoa; phylum Arthropoda; class Insecta; order Hymenoptera; family Formicidae; genus Temnothorax; species Temnothorax curvispinosus. The sequence continues at coordinate 5,519 of NW_020214308.1, forward strand.
AGTATTTCTTTGGTTTGATTTTTAGGCACGTTTTTCGACTACGTTATATTTCACCTGGCATTACGTACTTACAAGGCCGTTTCTTATTTACGGTCGATAGACGCGAAGGAAGGAATGTATATTGATCTGATGCGAAATAGTTCTGATAATAGTGTACGTGGCTATACAACCGGCAACACTTGCGGTCGGAACAATGAAAGAAGCAATAATGAATTTTATATACATATATATACATGCGTTGCGAAAGTTATGTAAAGTCTCGCCGTTGGGAGAGGAATTCCGTAATAGCGTTGTAAGGTTTCATTCCTTAGCGACATTGATACTACATGCTATTTACGTTTACGAAATTGTCCCCGTATAGAGAACTTTATTGTATTAATTAATATTACTTTGTAATTAATTAATATCGCATTAATTGGCCTTAGGATGTGGGATCTCGTGTAGATTTTTATTTACCGCCTAAAGTTAGGCGTTATTGAATCTCCTCGCATCCTGTTTTATGCGGTAGTAAGTTGTCAACGAGAATAACCGGATCATGTAAATATCAAGAATGCGGAATGTCGATCTTCATCATTTTTCGTATTTTCCTTCAAATTTTTCTCACCCTGATCCCGCTCTTTATATACGGACAGTACATGTTAGTTTCTCTTTTTTGCTTCTATTTTGCTAAATAAGCACGATTATACCGTTATTTCATGCTGCAGTATATCGTTAATCGCTTTAATTATTACTTACACCGGACCTACGAGAGTTACCAGAGAATTACATGGTCGGGTAATTAATTGCGCATCGCGTGCGTGGGTTTTGATGCGTAATATGAAAACTTGGCACAATATGGTCCGTCGATTAGTGTTCTTTAATTTAATCCAGTAGTACTTGACATAATTACTTTATTGACTTATCATGTTGCTGATACTTACTACCGGATCGAATAGCGCGTCGCGGTCGCAACTGACGGCACGAAAATCACGCACCTATGAAGGGATTGTGAAATATATTAAGCATGGCTATCTGGGCTCATTTAGCAAATGCATTGTACTCCAGAACAATTGCAAATTGCATGCGGGGATTAAGAATGAATATCAATGATGTGGAAATTACGGCCACGCTGACGATAGTTCCAAATATAGCTATACGAGTCGGGTTTACGAGCGGCTTGTCACCCAGATATCGCGAGATGAAGCAGCCTCCGGGCAATTCGACGATATATATATATATATATTCGCAGGAAAATTTGATTTCTCATATCTCCATCCCGATCTTTCATCGCGCGAATGTAAAAGAATTAACTGGACGCGGGATGGTCTTTATCGCCGCATCCGATCGAATTACTGGCCAATAAAAATTGTATATATATATATCCTTCTTCTTTATTTCTCAAGACATTTAACGTCCTTACGATATATCGCAGCTTACCTCAAGAGAGAAAATCTATCAGGTTTCTGTTTACGCAGGAAAAATTCAACAATCATGATTGAAATTAAACAGTTTAAATGCACACTCGTGCAGATGACCTTTATCGCCTCACATCGTCCGATCGAATTACTGTCCGATAAAAACTGGATATCCTTCGTCTTGACCTCTCGAGACATTTAATGTTCTTATTGCAGTTTACATCATGCTGCTATTTCTAAAGAAAATTTATCCATTTTCTGTTTATACGCAGGGAAAATTTAATAATTATGATTGGAAGTCAAGATAGTAGAATATGTACAAAAAAGTAAGAAAATTTTGAGATTTGAAGTTACATAGAAAATTCTTTCAAGACCTTTTAAGCCTCTTCTTAAATCTCCCCTTTTCTGACGATCTCTTTTTTTTTATATTTTTGAAAATCGCGTCGAATCTGGAAAGTATTTTACAACAATATGTACAATTAACGGAGAGAAACGACGTGATTTCGTAAACGTGATACGATAGTCCTTCCGAAAATCGCGCGGAGAATGAAGCAATCGCGGAAGAGTCAGGCGTGATGTCGCGCGATCGGGGCCGCGGTAGAGCCCGGCATTCCTATGACATTCCTATATAATCCCGAATTCGTGCGTCCCGAGGAGAGGACACGATCACCGGAGGAACCGGTTTTCGCCATCGCCGCAGATTGGGCGTGCGTGCGTACGTACGTGCGTGCGATCGAAACGAAAACCTCGGTGGATTCGGCGCTACGACGCACCTCGCCTAGACCAGAGAACGCGCGCGCGATGACCATACATGTTCATCCCGGACGACCCGGCACCATACGGAGCGTCCCACATACTCGGGCTGCCATCCGTCGCGATGGCGGCGCGTTGCGTCGTGCCGAGGCCGCGGCAACGGTATCGGGACGTCTCATTAAGGATTCAGCGTGTCCTTTAGCTCGGTCGTTTCGCCGCGAGTTTGACGACAAACCCGTCGCTACCGGACGCCCGCGTGTCGCGTCGCGCCGCGCCGCGCCGGCCACGTCACCTTCGATCGAGGTGGAGTCGCCGATGGCCCGGATAGCCATCGGGAACAGTCCGGAAGAGCGGAGATACGTTCGCGATATCGGCGCGCGCGCGCGAGAAATAATTAACAAGCTGATTAACGGGCGAATTTTACCTGCGGTACAGCCGCTCGTTTCCCCCGCGGTGATTGGCAACTTCATTCGAGAACGTTACTTAACCGCATACGTGTTGCAATGTAAAAGCAATGAAGAGATCGTTACCGCTTATTAGGCCTGTCTCCAACTGTCGGTTTTAAGTTGGTCTAATCTTTCTCCGGCACCATACACGCTTACAGCTAATAACTATTCTAGAACCGCGCGTATATGTTGCACAGAAATAGCAGTCGAAATGAGATATGACTTATGTTACGTTTCTACATCAAGTTGCATCGGTTTCTTCTAAGTGTTTCATCTTCAAACACTTAAGAAGATATAAGACACTTTGATAATTCGTTTGAGTAACGCAGCTTCTCAACTCTCTTCGTTTTTTAAAATAAAATTTATATCGAGGATGCTCATAAAGTTATCCATTCTTACTGCACGTTGCACAATCCATTCATAGAAGCTCGCCTATTATGGAAAGTGAGATCGCGGTTGTACAATATCGTAGGAGGAGACGTAGCCGTGTGCTCGGACTCATCACGGTGTAAATGGCGCTTATCCTTGACATTGGTACTCCATTAGTATTCAGATTACCTGGAACACGTGCGTTTTTGCTAGATGTGACTAGTGCTCGAGACATAAATTCTCAAGAACGAAAGAAAATAAAGTTTATAAAAATCCGTATATATATCGCACGCGAAAAGTCTATATTATTCGCAGACTTTATATTATATTTTGTGTATTTTAAAAAATGTTTTTTATTTTTTCACTTTTAAATGTTAGATTTCTTATTTGGATATATTTCCTGCCAATTGTATCTCTATTATTTCCATTCATAACGTACGATATATGTACAATTTTGTTGGATGATTGCTTCGCCAATCATCGGTGGATTAATATCTTCATTAAGTTCAGTTGCCTCATGGCCGAACAGCTTACGTAGTTGTTACAAGCGGTCACTCACACACGCAAATTAGGTCACCGAATCCTTGGACTATAACAATTATTACCTGAGACCGTCATGGAATTGCGTGCAGAGTGAAGGAGAATTGATATATAGTAATCTTCTCGGCGTAATGCGAATGCCGCGTAATAGATATGGATGATAATCCAAATACGTCATATTTATTTGCATATCTGTGTGTGTAAGTGGAAATGCAGCGTGCAGGTTATGCACATAATGACGAAGATGAATATGAACTTTTCCGTAGCGATAAACGTCAGCAATTGTAATTAATGGATCGTACGTTCGATAATTCCAACCTTCTCGTACGATAATTCTTTTTAAATTTTTCTTTAAGCTCCTTAGACTATTCTTCATATAATATTTCAAAGACGTTTCTTTGCCAAAAATAAGAGATATTCATGTCTAAAATATCAAACTGCAATAATTTTACAGCACGTTAGCTTAAATTAAATAAAAACAAGCTTAAAAATCCGTCGTTGAACGCAATATCATCTTTGTTTAACATAAACAAAATATATTGGCAAAAGTGAAACGAAGATAATGCGCTGGTGTCGCAAGTTATACCATTAATAATTTCTTATTTAATCCTCCACGTGTTTCTCAACTGATTTCTTAACGCGTCACGTTGTGTCTTCATATTTTCAACGTCTCTTCCTTTCCATTATGACCTAGAGAATTACGTTACGCGGTATATATAGAATTGCATTTGCAGAAAGAAACTCGCTTCACGTCCGGTCTTATCATTTCCGGCCTCACCTCTTCTTGCTTGCGTACGTAATATAGAGTCGTGTTGAAAAATTCATATCGGGAAAGAAGAAAAGAAATTCTCGCGCAAAAATTATTGCACTCTTTTAATAGAACCGTCATTCTGTATTTATTGCAACGGAATACAACCTAATATTTCTCTGGCTCCATTGTCTTTATGGACAGATCGTTCTTTTTATCGTAAAACAGCAACAAGGATTACGTGAGTTTCACATTAGAAAGTGTGATTCTAGATAAGCGAATTATCGTGAATCTTTATCTTATTAATCACTGTTTCGAGAAATCAGCATAGATAAATTTCGATAAAACAGTTTAAATGATTCAGCGACGGAAAGTCGTGTTAAATCGTCGAAAGTATTGATGCGATGAATCGTAACTCGAATGTAATGGTTCGGTAAACTGTAAACACGCCCCTTTTCCTGTTGTAACCGGGAAGCAGTTTCGGGTCCATCCGGTTGTTGCGGAAACCTGCGGTCGGATCGATTTTATCGACGAAAGAAATGCACTCGCAATTAAATTTCGAATTTCTTGTCTCGATGTCATCAACTATTTTGTACTTATAATATCACACATTTTTCAGATGCTAAATACACGAAAATTACATCGCAATATATACGTCCTTCGTATATTTACATCAATTGATAATTACATTGATTATACGTTTAACATTCTAAAATTGCAGAAATTCGCGAAGACGCGAGAGAAGATACTTTTCGTACGGTTTACGACGAACACTGCCAAACGTAGAACTCGCGTCATCCAGCTGAGGCTGCAATTGCTCCTACCTATTTTTTTCTCTCTCTCCGATTAAAACACTTTCGCACGATACTATATACGTATATGTAATGTGCCGACCCACTTGAAGGGTTAATTTCGGTCAGGGTAACGCTCGTACGTTACTCTCGCGCGGATAATCGACCCTCATTAGCGGTGGGAAGCTGTCCGTCGTGTGAAAAGTGTTGTTGCGCGAGTTTCAACGCGCGGATGATGTTTTGGACTAACGAAGATGCTAATGATGTTGCGTAATTTAAAAACGATCCCCTGACCGTCCGTTATCTCGACAGAATGATCTGTTTCATGGCTATTTGTAGATCGAGGCGAAGAATAACAAAGTCACGAGTTGATCCTTTACAAAGCCCGTTACTTTCACGCTCGCGCAATACATATAATAAAATGTTATTTTACAAGACTAACGGTTAATGACTCCAACAATATGCTCTCGTGACTCTCGCACGTCGTAAGTGCTGCTATTTAGCGTGCTGTGATACTTTGTTACTTATATTCGAAAGTTTGCGTGCCGCTCTCGCATTCGACAATTAAATGAGCATCAAGATCAAAGCCAGCTGACAATGAGGTGTAAATCTAGTTGATAAGCTTTAATTAGGTGCCAGCAGCTTGTACGATACAACTGAAATATATACGATTGTTAATCTACCAAAAAATACTTTTTATTAGAGGCCATTTTAACAAGATTTTGTTAAACGTTTCTTGCGGTATTTATTGAAAACTATAATTATAGTAAGATAAATATATCGAGCCTCAAATTACGCGAGTCTATTTGTAGAGTTTTATTTTGAGCGTCAGTAATTTCCTGACGGAGGAAGCGGCTCATTTCTCTAGGAGGTCATTCTTCTTGATCGCACTTTGAGGACAGACGCGTATGCGCACGCGGTCTTCAGCTTCTCTCACGGGCAGAGACCGATCGCTCGAGAATATCGCGAATTCCGATCGCCCACGTCGAACGAAAGCCCCCTTGCCGCGGATTATGCAATCGCTGTCGCATTGTTACGAGGAGGCGGGGGAAAGGGGGGAATACCCTCGTACCATTATGTCCAATTGCCGGCGAGTAGGCAGGCCAGCTCGCGCGCGTATATCGGCGTAAGTTATGCACCGCGCGGTAATTGCGCGCGCGGCACGGCTTGTGCACAAGGACAGGGCGCGCCTCGCGGTACACGCGCTGCTCGAGACGAAAAGAGAAAGATGAAAGCTAGGATTCTGCATGGGGAAACGGGAGAGGGTGACCGACGGTGGCGCGAGACGCAAACTTCGCATTTCGCACATACGTAATCGGACACGCACCTGACGGCGTATGGCCCGCGCATTCTTCAGCCTGATGGTTTTATTTGCAATCGTCGAACGTCAGGAATGCTCGCCGGAGGCACGTGGTTTAGAAATTCTAAGCAGATTCCTACGCTATTTTTTTCGATGATTTTCAATGGTTTCTGGCCTATTATATTCCTATTAGGCAGTAGACCGCTGCAGTTTTGTGCACCTCCTAGCAAATTTTAAAAGCGATGTTCAACAAAATTTAAAGTCGAGGATTGATGTTGTGATTCATCCACCTGTTGTGTGTTATCACTTGTTTCATGTCAGATTGGGAATATATGAGAGTTTCGAGAATTTCGTTGATAAAACTGCTTGTTGGCCGTCCGCCAACGTACATGCACGCGTGGAAAACATTCGTTTCGATCGTGAATGTGATTTTTACAGCTCGCAACTTCCGGCGCCTATTTCTAGAAGCAAAAGGTTGTAACGTCGTTTACGAAATCGACAATATCGCGTCGCTTTATCGCCCCGTAGCAATAACACCGTGACCAGGTTCAGATTTTCTTCGCAGATTTTTCAAAGCAAAATTTTTTGATGATTCATTAGGGTTAATCGGCGCGTGAATCAGCTTTCACGACGAAACGTAGAAATATATAACAATAAGGTGCAATGTACATGGAAATATTGATTCATAAGTACGTGCGTTGAATGAGCTGGCGATAAACTTTTTAGGCTCTTATGATCTTGAAAAATGTTATGTCTTATCTTTGTTACTCATTCAATAAATTCAAATATTGATAACAGAACGATATCAAGAATATCGAGATCAAGGACTGAACTGAACATAGAATTTTTCTTATTCTTACTTATTTTTTCACTTACGAGTTTTATATATACGTATAGATCCATTTTAAACCGGATTCTTAAATTTTTTACTTAAATACATGAAAAATTTGTAATTTTCTATAAAAGTCAGTTCTATAAAAAATTACTATTTTTGTCTCATATAATTTTTAAAGTATTATTCAATCACAAATAAATCACCAACGATAAAATTTGATGCACTATTAATCTGATCAAGATAGAAATCTAGATAATATAAAAAATAGAAAAAAATAAAAAGATATATTTCTTACCATAAGTGTAAATGAATTCATTAGATTTAATATTTCCTTTCTATTACAAAAATTTCTTTCTTTCTCACCGTTTCCTTTCTTCGCGTTTTTTAATAATATCATTAGAATTTCCAAAAGTACGCAGATTTGTGCTAATTTTTTTCTATAATATATTTAATGATGTACTTTATTTTTACGCGTAACATTTAAAGTGTGAATGTCTCTCTCTCTCTTTCTTTACAATCGTTTTGATACATCCATCAGATTTGTTTGCTACGAATTGCTGTATATACACGCTCGCGTTAGCAATTGTTGACTATTATTCCATTCTACAATTATAATGAGCAAACGGCCGCAAAAGATGACGAATCAAATGCGTGTACAGCTAGCAATCGTTACGGCTGATTGTGAGTACGATTCTCGCTCATTATTGCAGCAGCCTCTAGTAAGAGCTAAATCTTTTATTTTTATATTTAACATGTGATATTTATTTATTACGAATTATGTTTATATATTTAAATATCTTTGTGTAGAACTTTTTAAATTTACCAAATATTACTTAAAAGTAATAAATATGACATTTAATAAGGACGAAGAACATTTTCGTAATTTATGTAAAGAGCAAATTTAATTGCCAAAAGAAATACGTTTTTTTATATTTCGTTTCTTTTTTTATATTCATTTTTATCAGTACTTTTTTGTTGGTACGTAAATTGTTTTAAGCGCGTAAAGTCTCAATAACACTCTATATTCCTACTTTCAACATATGGAGGTCAGCATATATATCTTCTTGCATTCACAGATAAATTCGTGTTTATATTCCTCTAACATTTTCATTTCAAATTCAATGAATAATCCATTGTACCGTATGTAATATTAAATTTCAATTAATAAGACCACTTTGTGTTCGTTAACAGAAATTATTTATTTAATATGAAGTGATCCCTTTAAAGAAAAGGAAAAGACAAAATGAAGATAAGATCTAAATTATAAATTTTTTATTAATGAAGTGTTTCGAAGTAAATTGCATGATCTTACGAAGCACGTAACATCTTTCTTCCTCGTACAGTCATGTGCTATTTGAATTAATTAGTCAATGATGACGGTAACGGATGGACGTGTCCGTCGTAATACGTAGGTTGTAACCGGTGGCCGTTTAGTAACTGCATACGACCGGCGGATGTGGGTCACTGAGATTTCTCGTCGACGGCGGGGCGTTATCTCTATGCCGGCTTCGCATATTGGTGTAATTTCGCTCGTTCCGCGTAACCGAGCAGATCCTCATGAAAACATTCTCATGAAAACATACGCGTCTTTCTTGGCATCGTAACAGACATGCCATTGTGGGCATGTAGAATGAATGCAATTTCCTTTCCTCTCCGAGTTCATCGGTTTTGCCTCGTGATTGTTACAACGATAGGAACGGACAGTTTACATATGTAAAGTAATCTTAAAATACTACATAGTAATCTTAAATACTTTAGAAGGATATCGCGGTATGAAATTTTATAGTTTGGATCTTGGTTTAGATGCATTGCAGTATCCGTTGCATAAGATAACATTTGAAAACAATACCTATACATTACTGCAGATCGCGTTTCATGATCATCATGCAACTACGCAGATATGGTCACTGCGGATATATCTTCACGCGTGAATCATGCAGCTAAATAGCTTCAACGTGCCTTATTAGAGAAACTCTAGTGACCCCCACACTTGGTGCTCATAGAGCGACTCGAATATGTGTATAACGTCCGATATAATGTGATCACACATCGGCCGATGATGATAGTCGAGGAAAATATCCTTCAATACGCATTGCTATTTTTAGAAATTAATCGAAGACCTCGTGGAGTCGCTGTTTTTTTTTTTTAACGATGTTGACATTTGCGCGAAAATAACAACCGATACCTAAAAAGATCATAGTGTAAAAACAAGTTGTAATCATATAATGTAAAAACATGGTTGTAAATCAATTTTCGATATTTTTGTATCATAATTACGACAATCTCGTCTTACAACATGAAAAAACAAAGTCAAAATAAAGGAACTTCGAATAGTTTAGAGTACTTTTTACAGTTGAAAATTGCTTTACAATCGTTTTATACAATGAATTGCATGTTTGTTCATCCCTTTTGACATCACAAAAAAATTTTAGATGAACATGATGGATTGTTTGTAAATGGTTCGTACATTTGCCGAGTATTATCAGCGTACCGCACCATTACGTCATGCATCACATATTTAACGTACTTAATGATTATAACGAGGCACGCGAAGTACAGCCTAATTGAGTCTATTTAAGCTGTAGTACGGAATTAATGAATCGTGAGTTAAACTATGCGATAACTGTGTTTATAATGTATTACTTTTTTAATTATATTTTTATTATCTTGGAATTTGGTAATTTATATATACTTTTACATTTCATCTTATATTCTTATATTATTATCTCATTAGAAGAGTGCAACAGACCAATGCTATTGGTTTTAATTACAAGTACCGGGGAAAAAATAATAAGTGTGTGCTGTTTCGATATATTGGAATTAATAACTTTGATATAAAGCCAAATAGTTTTCTCAAAATTTTTTAAATAAATAAAACTTGTTTTTTAGATTTTTATGTCGAAGTCTTAAGAATCTCAAGTCGGATCAGTGTTGAAAAAGAGCTGTGCCATGCGATTAAACTTTTATTAAAGCGGTTCATTAAAAAGTTGGCGTGTCAAATAAATCATAGAGTCATAATTTCTGCAATATTTACATAGCTTCGTCTTAGATTTTCTCTTTTGACCGAGCGAAGTTCAACGTCTAACGAGACTCACGAATTGCTGCCGCCGTTATACGGCGTGCAGAAACGCACATTACGTGTAAATGCGTTCTTCGCTTTAGTATGTTTTCTAGTCACCCGTGTATATTTAGTGACACGGCAGCCGCTTAAGCCAGTCGCTTGCAAAAGGTCAACATTGATCACACCGTCTATAAGCGTGCCGCATTATTGCCGCTGAGAACTTAAAAGTAAAGTGCTGTATGGCTAAGGTGCTTACGACTCGGAGCTATAATAAATGGAAGTAACGGCTGCCGTCCGTAACGGGCCGTATTAATAAGAGATTGCATACTTTTCGAGGCGTAAAGTCGTCTCAAAGACGACGCTGCGGTAAATGAGAAACTGTATCGATATTGTGACATAAAGTAACGTTAACGTTGCAGCAATATGATGCGATTTACGTCATGTACTTATATGAAAAAATCATGAAGAAGAAAAGTAAAGAAACGCGTCTATATAGTTCCAAGAAATTTCCCGTAATCTCCGGGAAATCGCGTAAAGTCTCTCGTTATACGGTTTCAAAGAGGGTTTCCTGGAAACCGTATTCGAGGAATGGTCGTTGTTTGATCGATGCCCAGAACTGTTCACGGTTGGATTTACTCTCGGAGCGGCTGTTGCGCGTTACGAGCCACGAGAATGACGTCGTGGAAAGGGGTTAAGTACCGATCGAGTTGGACGCTGCACGACGAAAATATCGAGAATGTGGAGCATGTGAGCCTCGATCCCGAGATTCAGCGAGAACTGGGTTGCTCGGTCGGCGAGCACGTGTTCCTGGAATATCCTTGGGCGTATGTGTCGCGAGAAGCGGTTTTGAGGCTCGCCAACGTCGCGGGCTCGTCGCTGGAGCCGTACCGAGATAGGATCCAGACTTACGGCGGTGATACTTTTCTCGTGGGTTATTCGTCCACCGAGTTAATTGCTCCCGATTTCGTGATCTGCTTGACGGAGGATGCGAGATTAGCGATAACAAAGAGGAACGCCAATATTAGCAAGGAAATCCGGAACGAAGTCATGCGAAAGATTAGAAAGACCGGCGGATCTTGGAAATCCTTCGGAAGCGAGGCGGAACTTGATGAGGGCTTGGTCAGAAGCACGAGAGAGTTCTTTGAAGTGGAAGTGTGTCTTCCAATTAAGTCTTTACGTTTAAATCGAAAGCTTTGCGACGGATCTTCAGAAAGATCTTGGGATAGTTATGTGGAATTAATTCCGTGCGAGAAATTTGAAAATATCGAGAGAAAATGTGTCTCCAAGATGATTCAGACGCACTTCGAGCCGCGGGAAATCGAAGTTCAAACTTATCCCGGTTATCCCAAGAACGCTTGGACCCAATATCTCTACGAGGACGCCCTGCAGTTGCAAGCTGATAACGCCGAATCGGAGGGAGAGGAGAAGGAGCCGGAGGAGAAAGAGTCGGCCGAGGAGAAATCCGAAAAAGAGTCCGAAGAGAAAAAGACCGAAGGATCGAAAGAGGTGTCAGAAATTGACGCGGAACAGAAGCCCGCGGAGAAGAGCGCCTTGGAGCTCTTCTTGGAAGATCGCGCCCGGGAAATGATCGAGGCCGTGTGTTACAATACGGTCGTGAACGTGCACGTAGACGACATCGAGACGCTTGCGCAGCGAGAGTTCGAAATAACCCGGCCGCGAGATGAGATCACTTGCGCAGAACGCCTCTCCCTCGTCGACCTACGCTTCACGGCAGGCAAGGTCATCTCCGACGCTTCCTGGCACCCGGGCCTCGTCGGGTACGTGGCCGTCTCTTACGTTGCCGCACCGTCGCGCGAGACCGGCCGATCTTTGATCGTCGAACGTGGCGTTGCGTCGTCGAGACCGGAGCCGACGGTATTGCTGTGGTCCCTCGCCGATTCTCTTCGGCCTCGGTTGTCACTGTGGTGCCATCAGGAAATCTACTGCGTCTCCTTCTGCCCGATGAACAGCGACTTTGTAATCGGCGGTTCTGCGTCCGGCCAAGTGGTCGTCTGGAATATTCACGGGCAAATAGAAGATCGAGATGTTGCAGAGGACATTAACCTTGACTTTTGGTCTCAGGATACCGTTTCTATTACTTCTGCATCCGCGGTGTCCGAACGGGATCATTCGCACGAGCTGCCGATTCGCCGAGTGCAATGGCTTCCCGATAATTACAGAATAGAGCCATCTGGGAAACTGACGAAACTGTCCACTAGCTCGAGCTGTCAGTTTCTGACGATTTCCGAGGACGGTATCGTCGCCATTTGGGATCTTCTTAGATACTCCGTTACCTCTCAGCTAAAGCCGTGCGATCGCGAAGATCTTAACGGTATTTTTCGGCCAACCTATCGCTTGAACGTTCGGCCTTCCGACAACCCGTCTTTTACACCTCTTCACCTGTGTCTTCCGTCGGTCAACGCTTTTCAAGAAGGCGACAGGCGTCGTAACGAATTAGATTCCACGGATGTCGACTGCACGAGGAGATTGTGGATCGGCACGGCGCAGGGACATTTTGCTTGTTGCACCTGGGAGGGCCAGGTGTTCGACGTGGAAACATCCGGTTTAGAGGAGTGCAAACTTCTTAAATGCACGTCCGCGCACGATGGTCCCGTTGTAGCGATTCTGCGATCGCCGCACCTTTCGGACGTTCTCCTGACGATGGGTGGCCGCGTCTTCGCCATTTGGAAGGACGATTACCTAGACCTTCCTCTGTTCCTTCGAAAGTCCGATTGCGCGTACACCGCGTGTTGCTGGGGAAATCGGCCGGGAACTTTCCTGATGGGTAATAGTTTGGGCGATCTGGAGGTTTGGGATATCAAGAGGAGGGCAAACGAGCCGGTTCTCACACAGACTATTTCCAGAAAACCGATAACCTTCTTATCGCTTCAAGAGTCGCGTAAACACGGTTCTAAGCTGATCGGCGCCGGCGATTGCAACAGTGCTTTTCGTATTTTTGAGGAACCAACGGAATTCGAGGACGATATACTCGAAAGGATGGACTGGTTTGAAGAATACATATGGCGAGAGGTGAGAAGAAAGAAGATGTTTTCTTCGTGGCAGAAAGACTTTCTTCAAAATGACGCGACAGTTATCGCTAGAAGGCAAGCGAGAGAAGACGAGGAACATAGATTAAAACTTGAAGCGACAAGGCTGAAACTTCATAGAGATCATGAAGAACGATTGAGGTTGGAGGCTGAAGAAGTAGCACGCAGAGTGCCGAAATCTAAAGATACTCTATGGAAACTGCGCCAGCAAAAGAGAATGAAGAAGGTCCTTTTAGAGAAGAAGAAATTTCTGTCGCGTGAACTGGAAGAAAAAAGACTGCCATTGGTCCGTTTAGCTGAAGAGAGAAATTTAAAAATGATGAAAGCAAAGAACGAAGCCGTGCTTCAGGATAAGCATTTCGATAACTTTGTGTCTCTCAAATTTCCTGAATATTACGATCTTATAGAAAAAGACGAGATCTCGGAAGAAAGACCTGAGACGATAAAGGATGATAAAATGATAGATGTATTTCTGCAAGAATTTTACAAAATCAGGGATGAAGCGCGAAAGGTAATAGCGGAAAAGCCATATGTCCCAAAATTTGATTGGAATACTTTTATGAAAAAGGGAAAGGAAAGCAGGAAGAATTTGTAAATGCAAATGCAAAGGCTTTTCTGAAAGGCGTTCTTATAAGAAGAACGGTTGCCGTTTCAATTTTGCCTGATAATGATTTGGATTGTAAACGTAAGTTGATAAGATAAGATAGGTCAACAAATGTTCAGAAAATTCTTTCGAGCAATAAATTATATATAATTGCAATGCGCATAAATATTGAAATTATGAATTTTTAAAGAATGACATTATATGCAGAATAGAATAAAACATTAAAAAATAATAAGCGTTAATATATATGCGAGAGAAATCTATTAAATAAGGCGGAATAAATTATTCTGTACAAAATAAAATTAATAAGTTCCTCTAATTCTGCAATAATTAAAATCGACTCACAATCAGCTACAATAACACACATGAGCGTTTTATTTTTGTATACAAATACTTTCTTGATATATAAACAAATGTATAAATGTAAAATAAATTTTAATTTTTCCCAACTTTTCTTGTATCAAATACTTTATTCTCGTTGAGACAAGTTGAAGCTATAAGTGATCGTACAGTAAAATCTTTTAAACGTCATACTAAACAAAATTCGAATGTGTGGAAAAATGTCACAAACTGCGTGCGAATACTGATCTTTGTAGCTTGTACGAAAAACTGTTTCTATGATTGTTAAAGCTCCTCGTTTTAAGTTAGCCAGACAATGACGATAACGAAGATGTTTGATCATTTTCCAGGGCCTGGGCATAATATGTATGGCGTGTGCATCTCCAGCGTACATAAGTGCAACTCATTGGTTTCTGTTTGTCGCCGTAATGTCTTTCATATCCACACTTATATGGAGCGCCATATACTTCCTGTCCCTCCGGGAGGTACTTAAGGTGCCCATCAACTGGATCTTAACTGTAAGTATACAATCACGGAAGAAATTTTCACGAATGTGTGAATGTCCATCATTAAAAGCGATTTTAAGATACGTCTATATGTTTGATTAAAATAATAATTATTTTCTAGGAACTTCTAAATACGTCTATAAAAGCTGTGCTTTACATGATCGCATTCATCGTCCAGTTATCGGCTTCGAGCGCATTCATCAGAACTTCGTCAGCGAATATCGCTGCTGGGGTAAGGCTATAATAACACTTGAAAAAATTAAATACAGTAATTGTCGATATTGTTAAAACGTAATCGACGTTGCTTACAGGTATTTGGAATTTTCAATACTATCGCATACGCCGCCGGAGCTTATTTCCTATACGTTGAATGGAAGAGCACTAACACGCAATGAGCACTGTCGGCCTGCAGAGGATAAGCCAGGTACCTGAAGAGCATGTAACAACAACAACAACAATTGCCGCGACCAGATTCGCGACTTCTCAGCGTCCGTCCAAGGAAATTTCGGCATGACTCCAAGATCGTGCTCGGCAGGAAAGTCAGCGCTGGGAGGGACGGCTTGAAACTAGTCCGGCGTGATCCTCCTCAGATCGTGTGTAGCTTAAAAAAGACTCTGTACCTACGTGCCTTAAGATTAGTTACTTGTCGTGATCGTCGTCGTTAGAGCGGAGATCGATGCCGCGTCGAGAAGAGTCGACGAAGTCGCAGGAGCGAACGGAGTGCTACATTCGAGATATCTGTCTGAAGACAATAATGTTACGTTCACAAAGCCTACGCGAGATCGTGTAATTATATCTAAAATTATAACATAAAAATAATCCAAGAAATAAAATTAACGTTGATTTTTAAAACTCTCTAAACGCAAAAACAATTTTTTTTACGTGAAAGTTCCAGTAATCTTGATATTATATTTGAACATTATATATTTTACCTGATTTTGTTAATATAGAAATAAATATGTATTTTTAATATAAGATAAAGATAATTAATCTAGGCTAAATTATATTTTATGGCCGAAAATATCTATCATTCAGTTTTTCACATGTCATCTGTTTATTTTTATTAGTTTATCTCAAATTTCTGAGAAACTTTATTATTTTACATTTTAGGTCGCGTCTCTATTGTATTCAATATTACACTTAGATGCTAAGGTAATCTTTGCAAAATTGCATGCGAGACTGGCGTAATTTCGTTTGTATTACCACTTCGATCCTTCGGCAGACGACAAGATAAATAGTTTTAAGAGACCTTAATATATCAGTGTGCGGTAAGTTTTTGGAGGGCCATCATTGGCTTTCGGTACAATTCAGTCGTCAAAGACTCGGTGCTTACGGTTTTATAATCAACAGCTATTTTAGCGAAGTCTAGATGATCTTTGCCGATAATTATGAGAAACGTTAATTCACTTCTGAATGTCTCAACGGATTAACTACTTTGATATAACGGATATAAGTGCGTGAAACGTTATTTTCTAACCGTACCCCTACGTACTCGCGAGATCTTATTTATATACACACATATATATTTCTTTATACATAATATATATGGATATGACATAGGTATATATATTATATATACATATTTTCTCTAGATCGGATACAGTGTAATTTCTTTTTACATTTTCTCCCATTCTCATGTAAATTGTATAATACTTTATATGAGTTAAGGGAGACCCTTGTCTCGATGGAATCGGTTATGGATATAGCTTACATCGACTTATCGATCGTTCTTTCGTTATATTCTTTCATTATGTCTATGCAGAAGTTTATGTTAAAAAAAAAATGCCTTTTTGCGCATCTCTCAACATACAGATCAATAATGATGCTGTAAAGCCGCGTGATAACACTGACGCGATTAGCTGAAGCTAAAAGTGGACATTACGCTGGCAATTAAGATTGCCACTCTTCTTATATTATCATCCAGTGTATTTGTTTACTTGTCTCTCCCGTTCATTCGTTATCTCCCAGTTCAAGCCGCATCGACACTTACGCATTTACCTTCTAAAAATTGTCTATCTCAACATTGTTATGTTCGTTTATATGTAGCACTTGCCGCGCATCGTAATTGACTTACGTGCGCGGTGATATATACATAATATATATACACATATATCTCTGCGTTTAAATATTTTTTTTTAATTTTCGAAGTTTATTTATTTTTAAGCTATGGATGCTATACATAAATAAAATAAATTTAAAGACCATTGAGTGCATGGGTGTTCCTTTATTGCCAAAAGTTTTATCCTTATCGACTCATTTAATTCCTATATACTTATAGATAATTTCCATGTGGATTTTTATATTACATATGGATTTGAATGCAAATCACAAAAAAAATGTACAGCGGGATTGTGCACGTAAATTGGTGTATCGCGTTGACATTCGTTGTGAATAATATACTTTATCACGTTTTTACATTTTTCGTTTTATTACTTAGTTTTATTTTTTTTTTGTAAAAGAAAAGACTTTTGATATGTTTATTTATGTTACACCCCTTTGAGAACCGCGATGTATTTACATCGATTATTATAGTTGAGACGCGTATCGTCTAAAAATGTGTGGACGTATGATATCACCAGTGACGTCATCCTTGGTACCGCGCTCAAAACGTAACACGCAACGTCCATGGTGGAAGTCTTCAGTCAGTCGCTGACGGCCGATGTGTAACAACGTCTTTTCTTCAGGTTAGTTAATGCAATTATCGCGCGTGCGCGATTTCTTATGTCATTCTTGATCAAGCACGCATTATGGTTAATTATTCATTTAGCTACACGTCGAATAATTATCCGTTTTGGTCACACACGTTTAATAAGTATTTGATTAATGAGTTGAATAATTTTCTATGAGATAGATAAACGCGCAATATTTGAAGATCACAATATAATTCGATAATAATTACAACCTAAACTTCCACAAATATATTGCGCAGCATTTTACCGTCGCAATGAGATTTTCTCATACCGTTATTAAGGAAGTTGAAAAAGCTTTTTATTCTCGTTTGTTGAATCCAATTTCGTATCTTTTAATTACAGAACACCAAGAACTCGCACATTTTGCGCAACTAGCGTATTGGTTATAATTACTTAATGCACGATTTGCATATTAGATTGCAGATACACTGTCGGTTTCATATACTTCAAAGTTTTTCTCAATTCTGCAACATTAGTGGAGCACGATTAAAGAAGCACGATTTAGTTTTAAATTTATTTGATGCAATAGATTAAATAATTTAGAGAATAAATTGTTAATTTGCTAAATATGAACGAAGAATGTTATTACTATGATAAAATATAATCGGCGCTATATATATCTCATGGAATTTTTACGAGAAAGCAAGGATTTATCAGATACGGTGACAGATTCAGTGTTAATCGACGACTTTGATAAATTTTTAACTCACGTCTTACGTGTGTGCGTTCTGGATACTTAAAAATAACCCATGACTACGCAAGCGAACGTTTACTCGTTCGTAGCGCGGGTGTGCCTCTCAATTTCCGCGATGTCAAATTTTTGCATCATTGATTTTAATATAATTCTCAGTATCGTAGGGTAAACCGTTTGTCTTATCTTTAGTACAAACTTGTAAAATTCTTTTTTTTTCTTAAATACACAAGTAAATCTTTCGAAGATATTTTAAAACTCAAGAATTGCACGAGTAATTTTTTTAAAAGGTATACGAAAAGAGACACGTTTCCGATCACAAGTTAATTTTGATTTTAATGTAACATAATGTTATTTATGTAATAAAAACTACAATTCTGTTTGCTAAAGATTTTTTAATAATTAATTGTTACATTTATTTATTATTTATTTAAGAAAAATAGATTGTATTACTGTTAATTTTATTAACATATAATTCAGTTTGTTAAAGCGGAATTTTACAAAAAAAAATTGCGAAAGCTAGCACTCAGAGTTAAAATACTTTCCCTGTTATCGTACTCATGGCTTCTCTTCAATGAGAGAAAGTAAATCCGAAGGTCTCCACGCACTTATTGATCGGGCAAGCTTAAAGGGTGTGTCAGGATGTTTAGGACGAAGGATGCTTCGCAATGACAATGTTTTTGTGTGTTCATGCGGTTAATCTTTTGAGGTATGGGATATCGAGTCGATTTATTTATTGAGATTAAAATACTTTCAAAAAATGTCTTCTTATTTTTTACGAATTAGATCTTATAAATGCTTATACATTACATCATTAAAGCGTAATATGTTTATATATAATATATAACTTTCGAAAGTAGGTACATATCGAATTTTGGTGGGGAAATAAAAATACTTCTGTTTTCATGGGGCAACAGCGAGGATTCTCGCTCGATGTAGGTCGCACCTCGAAATCTTGACCCTGTCCCACTTGACGCAAGTAAACGTTCCCGCTTACGCATATTGAATGGAATTTTATATAAATAACGATAGGCAACGGAGAACAATCATCTTCGGTTTCAGAATTAACATTAGAACGAGGCAGCGATGTCCCATTCAGTGACGATTAGAACACAAACAGTGACGAGCAGCTCGTCGACGATTGTTGTTAACACTGGCTACCTGAAAACTTGGAGCGGTATTTTAAAGTTGCTACAGGTGGTATGTATCTCATTATTATTGCATTATTTCTTTACTCAAATTATTATATTCCTTGATCAGTTTGAATATTTATCATTTACGTGTTTTTAAATGGATCTTGATTTTTCTTAATTAATTATGTAACAGTCATGAGAAAAGTCATCGACGGTAACGATGATTTTTTAACAAACATGTAGGATAATAATTTCAAGTATAAGTAATACAAGAACTTTACCATTTTTATTTTTTTCTTTATTTCTTTCTTTACTTATAATAAATATTTGAATAAAGGAAGTGATATTACTGTTAATTTGCAGCACATAATTTATGGAAGATATTCTGAAACCTTTGCAATCTTAAGAGAGTATTTTATTTCTTATTATCAGCAGTATTTCCGTTTTCCGCGGCGTTGCAATCGAATATACTTGCTGCGATAATAGTATCCGCAACAGATATTTTTACATACATTGTGCTAGTAAATGTTCTATTTCGATACCTTGTTAATTTTTACATGAGAAGATTATATTTTTCTAATCTGAAAAATTTTCATGTTTTTACAAACAGGCACTGGGAATAGTTTGCGTAGGAATCGTTGGTCACGAATTTGGTCACTATTCTGCTTATCGGAGTACAGCAGAGCTTTTCTTTCTTCTCATAACGACTACTTTTATGATTGGCACTTTCATCCTTCTCCTCAGTTGCGTGACGTCTTTTTCCACTGCATCTATTATATCTAAAACTATTCATGTAAGTACGAAAATTAAAAAAAAAAGTATATTATATATAAAATTGTAATTACATATTCATATCGCATATGATTTAAAATATACCTGTAATTAATTGAATATAATTTATTTAATCCATATTATCTATCCATACTATCTATAAGTATAGATATCTGTACGTTGTTTATAAGTCGCGAAAATATTATTTTTAAGTGTTAAAATTTATTTAAATAATATTAGAAAGTGAGAATTAAGAAAAGATGTTTCAGTAATAATTTATTGTAAATATATTATATTGATTGACGTAGTTTGTTTGAATTTTTAGGAACTCATTTATCATTCCATTGCATTTGGATTATTACTTGCGGCCTCGTTGACACTCTTGGTGCACATCAATAACTATAGACGTTATAACTATGAACTGGTATTAGGCGCATCCGTAAGTACAATGTTACATTCGTAAAAATGGAATTATAATGTACAATAATATTTAATTCAGATTAGTCAAGTTATATATATCGTGTTACAAGATGCCACAAGTCTAAAGAATTCATCTTTTATCTAAAGAATTTAAATAATTTTTAGCGATTTCCGGTAAATTTTTTCTTAACGAGAATGAGAATCGTAAAAAATGGTTTATTAGATCTGGGCACTTTAAATACACATTATAATTAATAAATGTATATTTAAGTTATACCAAATCTTTTATTATAAAAATAATTCTTTAATTTTTGCCTAGATTTGCGGTCTGGTAAACGCGGGCTTATATCTCTTCAGCACAATCATCGCTCTTCGTACTTACAGAGCGGTCTAAACGCTCGAATTATGCGAGTGTTACCAAAAGTGAAAACAGATTCATCATATGCGAATCATGGCAAAATGTTTTACATGTAAAGCATGTATATTTTAGGAATCGTAATATTTGTTACAACAATTAAATTAATTAAATTAATTAATTAATTAAATTAATTAAATTAATGTGTAAATTGTACAACGAATTTTGACTGTTGGATAACATTCAATACTTGGCGAGTATCGAAAAAGGTAGAATACTTTTATGTTGGCAAAGAATATTTTTGTTATATTTTATAAAATTATATAGCATTCACATATTTTTTACTTTTATACAACGATTATTAGTTCTCAGACAAAATTGCGAGATTGTAATATTCACTAAATATTATTTATGTTATCTGTTCTAATTATTGTAAATGAAGTTGGAAAATTATAATTTTTTATAACATAAAAATTAAAAAAATACGCGATCTTCATGTTACCTCAAATCTCATCTGAACTTTACTCTTGTACTCTTGTACTCTTGGATATTTTGTATTAATATGCGCTACATACGTTTATATTATTGGATTACTACGATTGTGTGATTGCGATCAATATTCTCTTACAGAATCTATACTTAATATAAATCTATTTATTTTATATGTGTATATGATATTTATACTTCTCAAATAAATAACTAAGAAAAAATATAAATTTCTATCAAGATTTACACAGAGTTTCGAATGATTGTGTAATTAACATCTTTAATCAAATTTGTATTGCATTTAAAAGAAAATGTTATTATTTTTAAACGAGAGTTTTGTACGAGAATTTATAAGACAGTTTAAAAAGAAAGAAAGATATATAGATAAAATTTAGTTGCTTTTGTAAGAAAGTTATTTATGTTTTTACGAGATATCTTTAGATTCCTTTTTTAAAGGAAATTTAACAAAATTTATCTGCTACTGTACGACATGCCATATCGCTTCGGTACATATACCTGAATCCAATGATGAATAAACACACACACACACACATTATCTTTATAGATTGCACATTTCTTTTTCCACTCACTCTATCTTATTTTCACAAATATTCTTCCTCGTACTCATCACTTTTATCCTTCTCTCTGTTCCTTTGACGTCGTTTGTTCTGCCTTTTCGTCGCTCTCGCTTGCTCCTCACCGAGTTTATCGTACGACAATTTGTAGTTGACAGTTTACCTCAGAATCTCGATCCGAATAACACGCGGAGGTGTCGAAAATGTTCCAAACATGAAATCACTCTTGTTTTCTTTCTGCGGAATTTGTTTTCTCTGTTCACCAAGATCTTGTGAGACAAGACGCGGCGAAAATTTTGAACTGTCATTTCCAACGCGAATAGAAAAGTAATGAAGAATGGAATCCTACGGTTAGAAATTAAAAAAAAATAGAAAAAAAACAATATAAATACTGCATGACGAGTAGTAAGGAGGTAAAAGGTATTAAATATAAAAGTGGAAATTTTTTATAAAATTTAAAATATGCGATGTGTTAATTGAAAACATTCAGTTGTATTGTACAGCAATATTATTTTTATAAGAATAATTTTTAATAAATTATTACAGTTTTATTGCAGATAACAGCATGGAAGAAAAATATGTACAAAGTATTGAAAATATCTTACATATATTGTAAAATACATTATTATTAGTATTGATTATATTAATTTAATATTTTGGTAACTGTATTAATCGGTATCAAAATGAGTTTTATCGATATCGTATATAGATAAGAAATTTCTTACTTTTGATATCATTTTTATAGTTCCAAGAAGGAAAAAACAAGTAACTAACATGAGTTACTAGAATATTATCAAAAGGTGTTATATCAATTTCCTCTGTATGATATCATCGGTGACGTTCTCCACTCACTCAAAATGTATCGCTTCAGTCAATCGTTATCTGCCGATGTAGAACTACGTACTTTCATCAGGTTAGTGTAGTCCTCAGGCACCATGTGCACCATATTTTCTAATCATGATCGCCATGAGCACGCATCTTAATTAAATATTTGTTGGATCAATATGTAAGCGATTCTTTTATTTCATTAAAGATAATTCAGACGGATGGATAACTTCATAAAATTAAATATAAAAGTCATAACTAACTAATAATCGTGAAAAGTTTCCGCAAATATATTGCAGCATTAAAATCATAATGAGATTTTCTTATATTGTCAAGAAAGTTTAGAAACTATTTTTTATTTTCAATCGTTAACTTATTTTTAACTTTATTATTTTAATTTTTTATTGTAAGATTCGAACAATTGGCATATTTTATGTCATTTATGCGAACAATATATTCTTTATGTTACTCAATTATATTCTTTATGTTACTCAATTAGTTTATTACATAATTTAACTTTTCTTCCAATTCCTTAAAATTAGTGGAAAAAATGATAAAATATAATTGGCACATTGCATAAAGAATTTTTTAATACGAGAACAAGTGTTGAACGAGAATTTATCGAGCATAGTAACAGATACGAATCGGTCTTAATCAAAGTCATTATGATAAATTTTCAACTCGCACCTTGCGCCGCAAATGTGTGTGTCGAGTGTTCAAAAATAACCTGTGATTACGAGCGGCGTTTGTTCACTCTCGTAAGAGCATGACTTTGTTTTCGCAATCACAAATTTTCGTATCACTGGACTTTGACTATTTCTCGAAAATTATCTGTCACGTTCCGTTCTCATATAATAATAAACTTATAAAATTTCTGTTTCAAACGTACATATAAATTTCAAAGCTATTTTGAAGAATTGCATGCATACGTATAATATTTGTTACTATTACATTTAAGAAACGTTATATTGTTGCAATTGTTGTTTTCCATAAAAATTGTAATAGTGTATTTTATATCTATATTTTGTGAAAAATTTGCTAATAATGCTTGCATTAAGTTACGGTAATTCGTAGAAGTAAAATGTGCTATATAATTCTTATCATGTTAGATTACGATACAGATTTTATCATATCGTAAAGTTATCAATCTTTCACGCTTTTTCTCTTAATATGGTATTAAAAAGAAACTTTTTTACGATAGGAAATGTCCTTTTAATTCATATAATTCATATAATTTATATAAATGCAATAAAAATTTTTGAGATTGCTTATTACAGTTTTGAAGTCTAAGTCACAAGATTTAAAGTATAATTAAAATACGATTATTAAAAAGAAGTATATAGAATTTTTGCAACTAAATATACAAGTACAGTCTTCCGAGAAAGGCTGTGTTATACTTATATTACATTTACATTTTCGATGAGGTTTTTCGTTGTAGATCCTCGCATTTTGATCTTCACACGACGTTTTTATTTATGTACATTAAATTTTTATAAATTGATAAATATACAACTACACGAATTATCTTTGATTTCAGGAACTGACATTAGGACGAGGCGACAATGATGGGTGTTGTCATAAACG
The DNA here is from genome assembly GCF_003070985.1 of Temnothorax curvispinosus. Taxonomy (NCBI): domain Eukaryota; kingdom Metazoa; phylum Arthropoda; class Insecta; order Hymenoptera; family Formicidae; genus Temnothorax; species Temnothorax curvispinosus. The sequence continues at coordinate 29,782 of NW_020214308.1, forward strand.
TTGAATATTTGAGAAGTTGGAATGGCATTTTTAAGATCATACAATTGGTATAAGTTAATATTATTTTATTCATTTATTTGTTTGTTCAATTTGTTTGATTGTTGTTATGATTTCTTCATTATTTCAAATATTTAATATTATTTTTAATACAATAAATTAATTATTATTAATGCAATTGCTATTTTTTTAATAAAAATTCAGGATAATAACTTTAAATGCAAATAAGTTTAATTAATCGTTCTTATTGCATTTAATTATGATAAATATATGACATTTAATTTAAAAAAATCAATACTATTATTAATTTAAATTATTTAAAACATACAATTTATGAAACAATTTATAATATATAATATTTGAAATAATAGGACAAGGTTGTATTACTAATTTCTGATTACTGATTGCGAATATATTTTTTAGAAGAATAGTATCCGCAACTTGTATTCCTAAATATAGAATATTGTCGTATTATTATAATAGCCAATTTTTTGACACTGTTAATTGTTGTAGGACGAGATTCTATCTTTCTAATTAGCACTCTTAATTTTTTAACAACAGGTGTTGGGTACGATTTACGTTGGAATCATCGGTCACGAGTTCAATAACGGCTATATTATCTACCCTGCAGAAGTTTACTTTCTTGTCGCAACATGTACTTTCTACATTGGCACTTTTATTCTCTTTATCGGTTATCTAATGTCTCCTTCTGCTGCATCTATTATACCTAAAACAATTTATGCAAGTACTTTAATATACATAAATAAAATTTTGTTCTATTTTACGTACAATTTATTTATTATTTAATCTATTTGTTTTGTCCTTTTCATAAAATGAGGACGTTAAAAACGTGAATTATTGGAAAAAGCTGTTTGATATGATTTATTTTTAAAATTACATTGATTAACAATTTTTTGTTTAAATTTTCAGGAATTTCTATATCATTCCGTTGCGTCCATTTTATTACTTGCGGCTTCAATAGCATTGATGGTGCAGATACATAAGCAAGGCATTATACTTTTAAACTATAATGCGTTATTAGCAGCTTCCGTAAGTACAGTACTATATAAAAAATTAAGTCCTTGATTGTGATATAAGAAATTAAAATTATAATGCGGTAATATTTACATATATATGTATTGTATGTATATGTATGTATTATCAATTTTATGTTGCAGAATGTCGCAGACTTAAGCAATCACCTATAAATTATTTTTATCAGTTTAAGATTAAACTTCTTTTAGTGAGAATATGTCAGAATCATAAAACGTGATTGCTATAGGTCTAGACATATTGTATTTTGTAATTGTATGTTATATTAATGCCTGTTATTAAAATTGTGAAAAAGATGTATTTATTTTTATTTAGATTTGCAGTCTGCTAAACACCATTTTATACATCTGCAACGCGGTCATCGGCTTTGGCACTTATGGAGATGATTGAAGAATTAAATTAAACGTTTGTAATTTTCTAAACAACAAAAATGGATTATTCCTATATAAATTGTCCTTACACAAGCCAGACTTACATATTTTAGAAACTTTATTTAATTAAATCATTATGAAAACGTTGTACAAAAAATTTTGATTGTCTGACTATGTTTCTTACTTAGCGGGTATCGAAAAAGTATCGAAGAATGTTTTTGTTATATCTTTCATGGATCATTGATAACATTCAAAAACATTCGCTATGATTGCAACTAGTATTTTTGCAAAATATAGATATATTTTATATAAACATATTTATTTTATATGTGTATGTAATATTTATACCTATTAAGTAAATAATCGAGAAAAACTATAAATTGCACGATTTCTATTAGAATTCGCACAAAAATGCGTGATCAGATTGTCCCATAGACGGATTATTTTTATAAGACAGAGTTATTATAGTTTTCTTTCTTTTCAATTCTTGCTCAATTAGCGCAATAATTCACGAGATTTTGAAGTTAATTACTTTGTATATCACACAATTTTGTTTCTTCGATTCTTTTTGTATTCATATTATTGTTAAAACACATCTTAGACAATTTATCTATAATTCCTACCACATTGTAAAATCCTGGTTATAATTTTGAACAGAGTGTGTTTTGATATAAGCATGTATTTTAATATATATTTTATATAGATATATGCGAATATTCTGATTCTTTAATTATTTTTCTTAGTATAGGTATTATACATAATATAAATAGAATTATATCCAAAATTTTTAATTACATATCATCTAAAATAAACTCAAGTTTTAGTACTCGTGATGCATTTACTCATTTTGTTAAATGTTTTAAAAATCAAGTTATACTAACCTGTAAAATATTTATATAATAGATACATTATATATTATATGGTATTATTTAAAAAACGCGAGCATTTATGTTTCTTTATTTTGTAAATGCAATTATTTTATATAAAAAATTTTAATAATTTTATATTGTTATCTCCTTTGTACGTTTTTATAACATCTGTCCACATGAATGAACATTCCACATGCCAATTCAGTTGATAGTAAAATTGTATTAAAATGTAATGTGTTACTTCCTTCTTAATGCATATAAATAAGTATGAGATATACACCAAACATTATAAATCCGTATGTAAATTAATATTACGACGTGCGAAAAACTGTTAACCAAAAATTGTCAATATTGTTTAAAAAACTGTGAAGCGTAAATAATTAAAATATGTGATTTTAAATAAAAACATTCAATTTATAATGTCATTTTATAAGAATTATTTTCAATAAATTGAGCATTGACAGTTTTTTTTTTTAACAATAACTTTGAAGAAAACCCTATATGAAGTATTTAAAATATGTTTGATTATATTATTGATATTATCAATATATTGAAACACAGTTATCAATTGTTAATTTAATATTTTTTTAGCTCCGTGAATAAAAAACTAATAACTAAGTTGCTGAAATATTATCAAGAGACATATCAATCGTATCTGTATGATATCATCAGTGACGTCTCCCGTGCTCTCATTTCAGTCAATCGTTAACCGCCGTTGTAAAACAACGTACTTTCTTTCGGTTAGTATAATTTTCTACTGTGTGCACATTTTGCAATCCATAAGCTTGATCTATGAGCACGCGTTTTAATTAATTGTTTGTTAGTGCAATGTGTAAGCACAATTGTTTTATTTCATTAAAATCGCTTCATCTTTGCACAAGATGGATAATTTCACGTATTAAAAGTAAAGAATAATTATCTTTGATTTTAGGATTGACATTAAAACGAGGCAACAATGTTGAATATTATCATCAACACTGATTATTTGAAAAGTTGGAACGGTATTTTTAAATTGCTACAAGTGGTATACATTATTACTATTTTAATTATTTATTTGTTGACTTTTAGATTGTTGTTATACAATTTCTTGACTCATTCAAGTATTTATAATATTATCTTTAAACATGAAATAATTAATTATTAAATCCTTAACTTTCCAATAAAAATAGATAACATCCTTAAATAAAAATTTAATGATTTTTGATGCGTTTAATTGTAACAAATATGTGACGTTTAGTGAAAGAAATTAATATTATTGTTAATTGAAGGTTATAATTTGTTATACATATTTAGAAATACTTGCAATTTTAAGGTAATATTGGAAATAATAAGATAAGATTTCGTTATCGGTTCTGCTACAAACAGCTAATAATCATACGCAATTTATATTCCTAAGTAAACAGTTTTGTTGTATGTATTATTCTATTAATAAT